>NW_006791458.1:555089-586899 GCF_000442215.2 Lipotes vexillifer | reverse complement strand
TGCTGAACCTGGACTGTACCCCCTTCTCAGCCATGGCTGATTATACTTGGTTAGATGTTTTGGCTGGATCAATCATATTCCTTTGCTAAGAATCTGAAATCCAAATATTGAGAGACTAAGTCAGTATATTTATCAGTGGAATATGGAAAGGTCACGATTTAGAAAGGGAGTGGACACCAGAAACAAAGAGACCGTAACTGGCTATAAGGAAATATAGGAAGTCAATATGTAGAGGTAGAACAATGAATCATAGATATGATGGGAAAAGGTATATGAGACTCCAAAGAAAATCAGAGAGAGGCATGGACAGAGAGGTACTCTGGTTCCTAAAAGCCTAGTTTAGGTTTCCAGTTCCCAAAGAATCCTGGACATCCTTGGAATCCTGGATTTTCTGAAATAATTTTAGACAGCCTTTGTGGGGATGTCCCTGAGATTGCTTATTGTGTTCTCATTCAATACATATGTATTGAATGCTTACTATGTGCAGGAATGGTTCTCAGGATTTATGTCACATTGGTTAATAAAAAGATTAAAAAAAAAACCTGCCCTCACTGAGAATACATTCCGGGGTTGGGTGGGGAGGACAGACAATAAATAGTAGGCATAACAAACAGGTGAATTATATACTATGACAGAAAGTAACATGATTTATATGTACCATAGACAAATAGAGTAAGGTGAGATTTTTACGTGCTATAGACAAATAAAGTAGAGTAAGGTGAGAAGTATGTGGAGTCTTGGAAGGGCACTTAGGTTGCAATTTGAAATAGGATGCTCAGTGAGGCTTCATTGGAAAGCTGACATATGGGCAAAGACTCAAAAGTGATGAAGGACTTAGCCATCAGCTTCCCTATGGAAGAGCACTTTCGGTAGAGAGAACAAAGAGTGCAAAGGACAAAAGCTGCAAGATGTTTGATGTACTGGAAGAACAATGAGAAACCCAGTGTAGCTGGAACAAAATGAGCAAGGTGAATGAGTAGGAGATGAGGTCAGAGAGGCACTGGGGAAGGGGGGCATATAATATGGAATCATGTAGGCTATTGTTTGGAATTTGGTTTCTACTCTGAGTGAGGGCTTTGAGCAGAGAAATGACAAGATCTTACACGTGTATTAAGAGAATTATTCTAGTTTTATGTTGAGAATGATCTATATAGGAGTCAGTAAAGTTTAAAGAAGGGAAACCAGTCAGAAGACTCTTGCAGTAGTCCAAGTAAGAGATAATGGTATCTTACAGTGCAGGGGATGCAAAAGAGGTGGTGAGAAATGAGGGAATTTAAGATATAATTTGAAGTCTCAGATAAAAGGATTTCATGTAGGATGTGAAAGAAAGAAAGTAGACAATTATACCCCAAGTTTCTGCCCTGAGCAAATAGAAGGATGAAGTTGGCATTAAATGAGTTGGGAAAGGCTGCATGCATTATAGATTTTGGAGAGAAGGAGTTCAGCTTTGGACATGCAATTGTATACATACAGTCTGATGTCTGGGAGAACAGTCTGGATTGGAGATAAATATTTGGGTGCAATCAGCGTATTGGTGATATTTAAAGCCATGAAACTTTATGAGATAGCCTAGAAGTGAATGAAGATTGGGAAGAAATCCAAGAACAGACTCTTGGTGTGCTCCTGTATTAAGAATTCAGCTTGAAGAGAAAGAAACTGCAAAGGAGACTGAGAAAAATTTAGAAGTGAGAAAAGAAAGAAACCTACAGAGAGTGTGGTCAATGAAATCAAAGAAGGAAAATGTACAGAGGAGAAGGGAATAACCAACAGTGTCAAGTGATCCTGCTGTAACAGGTCACACAAGATGAAAACCGAAGAGTGTCCCTTTGAGTTAGCAATGTGAAGGTCATTGTCAAGCATGACAAATGCAGTTTGGGTGGCATGGTGGAACAGAAAGGCAGACTGGAATGGCTTTATGATAAACTGAGAGAATTAGTGACTAAAGAAATTTTGCTACAAAAGGGACAAAAGAAGTGGCATGGTAGCTAGCAGGGTTCACTGGGTAGAAGAAAGATTTTTTTGGTCAGAAATAACAATGGCATGCTTCTAATATTGATGGGCATAATCAGCAGAGAACTAAAAATGGATGAGGTAGGAAAGAGAACACAAATTGCTGGAGTCATCCCCTTGAGTGGGCAAGATGAAGGAATTATATTTAGATAGAAGCACGACAACAGCAGGGGTAAAGTAGATGTGTGGGTGTGAATGTTGGGAGGTGGGTAGGTGTAGTGGGCGTATTCTATGTTCTCCTATGATGATTCAGTTCTCTTAGTGAGGTGGGAAGGAAGATCATTAGCTGAGAGTGGTAATGGGGGAGGAGGTGTTAGGAATGTAAGAAGAAGTGAAGAAGGCAAGAAGAAGAAAGGGTTACTGAATGGACCAGGCAGGTATAACATCATCCAGCAGCATTAATGGTTTACTTGAAGTTTGTGGTCACGAATTTAAATGTAGACCAGTCATTGTGTCTTTTACCTGAGCTAGTTTAAGTGAGCTGTTTCTTTGTATCCAAAAAGCCTTGACCAGAATATAAAATTTCATGGAAAACAGTTTTGCCTCCTGGGAAATCTGTAGGTGGCAACTTTTTATTTTGATGTTTTAATAATGAGAATCTAGGACACCATTATATGTCGCTGTCTTTTTTTTACATTGGAAGGGGGAAAAACCCCTAACTCACCTTAGCCCATATAAGCAGACTGAATCCAAATTGTTATGGATTCACAAGTTAGATGTACAGGAAAAAAATACATGCATTCAAAACTCAAGAAGACAATTTTTGAAATATTTGCTATTTTGCCTGACCTATGTCATTTCTCCAGTCCTTCACTATTATGCAGCACTGACAATATATAGTTTTAGGACCTCTGCATAACAACATTGATAAAGTTCTATAAACTTCAAATTTGTTTCTTTGTTTTAAATAGCACTGTAGCTAATTTTGAAATGAAATACCTTTCAAGAACACAAAATTGCATCTTGCTATAGACTGAATGTTTGTGCTGCCCCTCCCCCCATTCATATGTTGAAACTTAATCCCTAATGTGATGGTATTGGGAGACCAAGCCTTTGAGAGATGATTAGGTCATAAAGGTGAAGTCCTTATGAATGGATTAGTGACCTTATAAGAAACCCCAGAGAGCTCCCTCACCCCTTCCACCATGTGACGGCACAGCAAGAAGACGGCCATCTATGAACCAGGAAGTGGGCTCTCACCAGACACTGAATCTGATGGCACCTTCAACTTGGACTTCCATTCCCCAGATCCACGAGAAATAAATGTCTGCTGTTTATAAGCCATGCAGTCTGTGGTATTCTGTTATAGCAGCCCAAAGGATTAAAACACATCCTAAACACACACACACACACACACACACACACACACACACACACACACACACACAGAGTTTCTGAAGACACATGATTTCTCTCAGGGCATAAAGGTGGTAGGAAGATAGATATGTTTTTACTAGAATATTGATGATGATAATAATAGTCTATGGAAACTTTGCCATATGTCAAACATTATGAATGCTTTAAATTACTTCTTAATATTCACAATAATCCTATGAATGGATTATTTCTATCCCCATTTTGGTTTATAAGCTATTAGAAACATTGACACTATGGATCTTCATTATGGTAGAAAAGAGATACAGATGAAAGAACAATGAGGTAAGCAATTCTTTAAGAAATCATGCTGTATTTTATCTTAAAAACATTTAAAAGAACATATATTTTTGGGGTCTGCCCACTGAAAAGGTCTCAGAAGTGACCCACCCTGTAGCAGTGAGTACCTTTGTTGCCTAGACTGTAGTCTCTAATTATCATTTCCCACTAAAAAGAACTAAGGTTACTTAAAAAATGGCTGATTCCCCATCTGTAGCAGGAAATGTACAAGATGAGCCTATATTATATTAGAAAGTAAGGAAGGAATGGAAGAATACTAGGATATATCAAAAAAGCTTAGGTGTCAACTAAAAGGTTCCTCCTGGCAGAAATAATGGGATGACTTGAACATCAGCAAAGATGGTATCTGCAATGGATTGAAATACCATGAGCTGTTTACACACACACACACACACACACACACACACACACACACGCGCACACGCACACACACACACACTCACACAGAGGCCATTTAGTGGTCAACACTGGAGGGAACCAAGGCATTATTTTGAAAACTGGTAAATAAAGAGGAAGAAGCAGGCATTTATTCTGCTTTTTCTGTTCTCAAGGTAATCAAAGAGTTGATATAAAGGGACTGCTTTTCTAAAGAAATATACCAGCTAATTAATTAAGATAGAACAATGGAATAAGAATATGACCACTGTGCGAGTTTTAGTGATATATTGAATCTAGGCTGCTGTCACAAAAAGAGAGTCAACCAAATGTTATACATTTCCTAATGCAAAGACAATTCTCACTATGAAGTATTTTGCCAAAACAAACAAACAAATAAAACCAATAAACTGAATCTGATTAAGTCTTTAGATCTAATTTTAAAAACTATGGGAAATAGAAAAAAGATAAGAGATAAGAACATGTTAAAAGATATCACAATAATGAAATGAGAAATCTTTCAGACTGTGGAAAACTCTAAAGGAAAATGTGACTCAGTTTTTTTTTAACATAAAAATTATAAGAAAAAAATGAGGAGGCAATGAATTATAGATTAAAAATTAGTTAAGAGACTGAAATGAGTACAATTGTATGGACTTCATTTGGATCTAGATTTGAACCAATTTTTAACAAAAAGAGATAATTAAGTATATTTGAATGCTGAATTTCTGAGTACACCAAAATTACTGTAAATTGTTAACTGTAATAATGGTATTTATTTATGTTTTAAAAATGGTCCTTATATTTTGGTGTTACAACTGAAACACTTATTGATACAATTATGCAATGTCTGTGATTTGATCCAGGGTGAGAGTATGATAACCACATAGGTTAAATAAAACTGTTGAAGCAATGTAGTAGGTACATGAGACTTCATTATACAATAATCTCTGTTTTTGTATATGGCTGAAATTTTCTATTATAAAAAAAGAGAGAGAGAAATAAAAGACAAACAGAATTTGACTTTCTTTCCCCTGGGCACAACACTAGTAGACAACAGAGTAGGGATTTAAGCCCAGGTCCATGACTTGTTTGTTTACTTGTTCTTTTTTGTTTGACTTTAAGCTACATCTTGATTGTTCTGCAGCATATGAAGCATTTAGGTTATAAAGCAATCTTTCTTTCTTTATATAGAAAAGCCATACAAATAAGACAGGATGGAATATTAGGAAGAGTCAGGTTCTTAGACACAGGGACAGCTGCTGTGTTTTCTGAATAACCAGAGAGGCTAGTACTGCTACAGTCATAATGTAATTTTAACCAAAGAACATTCTAAAACAAGCAGAATTTAAAGATTAGTTTTGTTTATAAATTTAATAAGTTGAAGGAGAAACATTATAGTGTTTTAGTAAAATTCATTTTTTCTCTGCTTCATATTTTACTGAGATTACTCAAGTGATAAAAATAACATTAAAAATATATATAATGAATTAAACATTTATTTTGTAAGTGCACAATACTGGAATAACATTTATCTAGTTATACTATTTATTCTACAGCCCATACGACTTCAATTTTCAAGTATGTATACTGAGTGGGAAATACACAAAGACATGATTCTTTTATGATTATATGCATATATATAAATCTACAGAGGAAAATATGTGCATGTATATATATAATTGAATTAGTTAGTAATCATTTTATTTTAAATTCTAACATTTTCCTCAAAGTTTATGTGTTAAAGTAAAATAATCTGAACATTGTGATAACTAAATAGGAAGACTATGTAACACAAACTTTTGGTTTATTTTCTTCTTTGGTTTGTTCACCATATTATCTCAATTGCCTGGAACAACGCCTGACATGTAGTAGATACTTGATAAAAACAGCATGAATGGTACTGAATTCTTTATGCTAAAGTTCAAAATGATGACTTTCCAGATAGTGTATAAGTAGAATGATCATGTAAATATAACACTTTAGATATAAAGCAATCTTAAAATTTATCTACTCCATCTACCTGTTTCACATTTGGTTATACCTTACTATATACATATAGATATACTTGCAGAATACCTTAAGGTGAGAAATAGAAAAATGATTTTTTTTATTTTTGCAGTATGTGGGCCTCTCACTGTCGTGGCCTCTCCCGTTGCGGAGCATAGGCTCTGGACACGCAGGCTCAGCGGCCACGGCTCATGGGCCCAGCCGCTCCGCGGCATCTGGGATCTTCCCGGACCGGGGCACGAACCCGTGTCCCCTGCAATGGCAGGCGGACTCTCAACCACTGCGCCACCAGGGAAGCCCAGAAAAATGATTCTTAACATAGCTTTGCCTCACATATCTAAATTAGATACTGCTAGCTGACTAATAATAAGGCCACTATCTTCTTATCCTAAAGAGAAAAAATCTAACAATTTAGTTTTTAAGTGTTTCTTCTTTTAATACAATTCTCAAGTTTGAGAGTAAACGTGTGACAAATCTACAAGAAGTACAATTCTAGTCACTATAATTATGATATTACACTAAGCCAGATTTCTTGTAAATTCACTTAAAATTATTGAATAATTTTAATATTATACTATAGGATAAAGTGACTTACCCAGAAGATCCATTCAGTAAACACTTTTTAAAATGCTTTAAGCCTTTCTGGGTTTTATTAAGAGATGCCACCACTACCACCATGTTTTAATAACCTAAAGGAATTTTTTGACAATCAAGCATTTTTAATGTACATCAAATAACCCTATTGGAAAAATAATATTATCATCACAGTTTTATAGAAGTACAGAGAGGTTAAGGTATCTGCTACTAATATTGCTACTAATCAACTAGTTAGTAGCAGAGCCAGTATTCTATTCTTTGCCAATGTATCTCCAAGGTGTGTGTGTGTGTGTGTGTGTGTGTGTGTGTGTGTGTGTGTGTGTGTGTGTGTGTTGTCATTGTTATTCACTATGTTTTGGAGTTTCTCTTATGAACTGCTTTGTTCAAGTAGGATGCATATGAGCCTCTGAGACAGCAGTGTAATGAAGATGTTGAGAATTAATGATGTTATTTCATTTTTATTCCTGTTGCAAAGCGGGATGTGTGAATGACTCTTCTTTCTGTCTCTGGAATCTGATACTAGGGACATTCCTTAGTGCTGTAGCTATGCTTAGGTGGGCTTTTTGCCTGTACCTAACAGGTATTAGGTACTTCAGGTGTCCACCGAGCTGGCATTAAAAGTTCTCAACTCATATAGGATGAGTTATGTAAAGTCAGCTAAACTGGCACTTTTGTCAGGGAGCATTTTGTTCTGCCCAATTCCCCAGAGACTCAATGTTATAAAAAAGTAACCTAAATTCTAAAGAATACAATAAACCATTTTGAAAGGAAATGACAGTCATAGGGAATCTCTTTCAAAACTGCATCTAAAATGAAAAGTATGGCTGGCACAGCTAGCTCCAAGGCAGAATGCTGCTGATGAAGCAATGACCAAAGGACATCTATTATCTCTCCATCATCTAAGGGTTTCTGTGTTTCCATTGCTCTTAGCTATGAAATTGGCAAGTGATTGTTCTCCACATTTAGATGCTTGAATCTCATTCAAGTAAATGTGCACAAAGGACTATAAATTTAGAACAAATCATTTGACATTATCTGAACAAAATCAGCAGAGATCTAATTTAACCAAAGAAAAATTTCTACCCAAATGCCAGTAATTTGGGTACCTTGAGAACAGAATAAAATTCACCACTGTCCCACTTAGCTTATGTTAAGTGCTCAGTTAGTTCTGAACTGAAAGGATGTATGCATGCACGCACACATGAATGAATGAACGGTGCTCCATTTTTAATAGAAAAATCAGGGCACAGTTACCAGGATGAACTGGTCATTATCTACTCTGTTGTTGATAAAGACATCCAAAATATTGTTTGAAGAGAAATTACCCTTTTAGAAATTCAGATATTGCTCTAAGATTGTTCCAAGTTCTTGGTTAGAAATCCCTTGATATCAATATTCCATATTCAGTTCTCCATTCTTTGAATTTCTTTACCTCATGATTTAGCATTTTTATAAATTATTTCAAATTGTAACCATGAGAGAAATTTTCTGTATACAATTTTTAAAGCACATTAAAATGCTATAACTGAATTCAAACACATGGGGTTTGTTGGGAAGACTTAATGAGATAATCTATATGAAAATGCTCAGCATGAGGCCTGGCACACATTAAGAGCTCAGTCAATGTTAGATATTATTATTTTTGTTGTTGAAAATTCAAATAAAATGTTAAAGATAAATAATCACATATTTTGAGTTTGCTAAAATATTGTGAATTAGCATTTTTTTCTCTCCAAAAGCAATGACTAATGATTATCATCTTTTTTTAGTCCACTCCAATTTGTACATTGGAATTTCTGGTTTATTTTTCATATTTACCTCATTTCCCCCCCTCCCCCGACATTTGCTACTAACAGCACAATATGCACATGAGCATTTAGTATAGACTGTGTCTTTCTCATATGCATTTTATAAAGCTTAATTTTTCCTTATCTTCAAAACACCCCAGGAAATGTCACTTTGAGTGTCAGAAAATGTTACAACATGTTTCAAAGTTCAGTGGGAATCACATATACATCCAAAGACCAAGTTTAGCTTCAAAACATTAACACCAGGAAATAGTCAACAGAATGTCACAGCATTAAATGTCTCCTCCAAAGATAAGGAGGCATTTTAATGAGAAATTTTCAAGTTTCATCTGGAATGAAACTTCATAATCTGTCTATAGTCAGGCCATTCAGCAAAGATTCAGTTCACTGTACACAGCATACCTGATGCAGAAATCCCAAATCTATCATCTAACATGCATGAGTAAGTCTAAGCTGCCTGCAAAATTGTGCTTTAACTTTACAACCTCATTTCACACAAATATTCAGTTTAATTTACGATCCAGTTTGCACATGGACACCCCTCCCCAACCATTTCCATCTCCTAAACTATAGAAAAGATAAAGTCCAGAGGAAAAAAAGTATATTTGGAAAGGGAGGAAAAATTAGAGCTCTCTCAACTAAAGACAAATATTTCCACAAAGTACTAATGCTCTTCTGGGATTAACTGCTGAAAAATCTATTAAAGTGACAGTAAATGGCCAATTATAGGTCAGTGATTTAATTAGAGGCCTCTATGTCACTGTGTTGGGTATTATAGGTCAAGGGATGGAAGACAAATGCAGCAAATGTCTATGGTACCCATAGTATCTGCCTTTACAGAATTAGTGAAGTGAAATTTTTCTAGACTAGGATTTGGGAAACAAGTATATTACTTAGATTCAACTACTGATCAAGCCTGTGGCTTTTGACAAGCCACAGTCTCTCTTAAATACCCCTTTCTGATAAACAAAGTGGAGATCATAATACTTGTCACAGCTCACAAGGCTACTGCAAATATTCAATGAGAAAATGCATGTGAAATAGAAAAGAATTAACGTCACAATGTCTTACACACAGTAAATAAAACGAGTTGTCTTTTAAATGAATAGACTGCCAGAATGCAGAGAAAGTAGTCAGCCCCATAATCTCCCAAACCCTTTTCCATTACTGAGATTTCTGCTACCTGAACTGCTTGTTTTAAATTTCACTGATATTTTTTCTAACTATATTGGATTTTCTACTCATCCCAAACTTCCCATTCAGTTCGAGTTTTTCTTTCCTAAACCAGGACTAACTATAAAGTTAATTTTCAATACTATATCATAGCCAGTGTCCAAAAGGCATCCCATAGAGCTAATCAGTGAACTACCTAAATGCAATAATGACCATATCACCTTTCTACTTGAAAGCTTTCGATGGGTTCAAACCCTATTGAACAAATCTTTTTTAAAATCAAAATTCTGATTTGTTATTGTAAGCCATGAAAATTGTATTAAGTTCTTGAGCAACAAGGTATAATATAAGGAAGGGTTTTAGAAAGTTTTATCTAGTAACGTTTTAGAGATTACATCGGAAGGCAGAAAAATCGAAAAACTGGGAGCTGTAGGGTCAGAAGCTGCCAACCACGGACCTCAGGTCTGGCTTGGCTTACAGACATTACTTATTACTAACACTTGAAAATTGGGAGGTTTCTAATTTCTCTTGGAAAAAAAAAGACTACCTGGAAATAATCTACTGGAGTTGAGTAGAATGCCTGTTGCATACTCTTCCCACCTGGTCCCATTAACTTATTTAAACATCCCACCTAGTTTGGGGCAGGGACATTTTTCAGTTCTAGTCTAAGAAGCTCCTGTGGTCCAAATAAGACAGGATAAAGGCTCAGACTAGAGAAGTATTTGTGGAGTTGAACAGGGAAGAAGCTAGCAGACATTGTGATGGAGGACTTGTAGAACTTGTTAGAGATTAAGTGGAAAGAGTAAGGCATATTTTAGTTAATTATGTCTTTCCAATTTTCTAGATTGATAGGCTACTGTTTATTTCATCTCTTCCTAGGGTAAAATTTTCACATTTAAAAATGTGTTTGAAAGTATAGTGTAGTATCCTGTATATCAACTTTTACATTTATAAAAGAATCAGTGTCCACAGATCTTATTTTTTTTTAAAAAGAGAAGCTAGAAATCAACCCAATTATAAGTGCTGACAACTAAGTAATGCCTATGGGTCCCACTGGACCTGAAGGTCTATCTTTGGCGACTTCTAACCCTGGGGAATGCTTGCCTTCCTATTTCTTTAGGTTTTATTATTAGGACAACTTGCTTAGCAATTCTGATAAAGTTCCCAGTTTCTCTTGTGTGGCTGTGAATAGATTAGCATGCCCAAATCTATGTTGCAAAATAGATTTCTTGAAGAGAAAATGGCAGCTCCTGCTGAGAGACTAGTGGATTGTTCTCAATTAAGGAGTTTAAAAGCAACATTCTTTCCTAAAAATAATACTTAAATAGCAGTTCTATTTTTAAATCATGTAGCTAAGAATATACATTAAAATATGCATATATACTGCAGATTTCTCACACACGAGTGAATACCTCCCCTTCTTTTGTAAATATAAAATGTCTACAAGACAGTTTTAAACTAGAAAGAACAAATGACTTAGTCTGATCATTTAAATAACATGCAAGGAAAACCTAATTTATGAAGGGGGAAAATGAGAGTCTCTTTGTCTCTCCCTGTCTCTCTCTCTCTAAGAGAGAGAGAGATAGAGAGGTACAGAAGGGAGGGAGGGAGAGAGACAGAGAGAGAGGAAGGAAGGAAGGAAGGAAGGAAGGAAGGAAGGAAGGAAGGAAGGAGAAAAGAAGGACAGAATGGAATGGAAACTGTAATCTTTGACATGGAGTAGTTAAATTTATCAAGATGGCCTTAGAGAGCTAAAAAAAATAGGGAGGACAATATCAAACTAAAAAAAAAACACAACACTCTTGTGTAGCAAAGAAAACCATCACCAAAATAAAAAGAGAACCTATGGAATAGAAGAAAATATTTGCAAATCATATGTGATAAGAAGTTAATATCCAAAATACATAAAGATCCTAAACAACCCAATAACAAAGAAATAAACAATCTGATTAAAAATTGGCAGAAGAACTGAATGGACATTTTTCCAGAGAACACACACAAATGGCCAACAGGTACATGAAAAAATGCTCAATATCACTAATCATGAGGAAAACACAAATCAAAACCACAATGAGATACCACCTCACACCTGTTACAATGGCTACCATGAAAAAGAAAAGAGATAACAAGTGTTGGAGAGGATATGGAGAAAAGGGAACCGCTGTGTACTGTTTGTAGGAATGTAAATTACTGCAACCACTATTAAAAACAGTATGCAGGGTCCTCAAAAATTTAAAGAACTACCATATGACCCAGTAATTGCACTTCTAGATGGAGATACCTATATATCTATATATATGAAATGAAATTACTATTTTGAAGAGAGAGCTATACCCCTGGGTTTATGACAGCATTGTTTACAATAGCCAAGATAGGAAAGCAGCCTAAATGCCCAATGATGATTGAATGGGTAAAGAAAATCTAGTACATACACACATAATGGAATATTATTCAGCCATAAAAAAGGAAATCATGCCATTGGTGACAACATAGATGGACCGTGAGGGCACTATGCTAAGTGAAATAAGTCAGATAGAGAAAGACAAACACTACATGATCTCACTTATATGAGGAATCTAAAACAACTGAACTCATAGAAACAGAGAACAGATTGGTGGTTGCTAGAAATGGGTGGTGGATGGTGGGGGAAAATGAGTTACGATGGCCAAAAGGTACAAACTTCCAATTATAAGTCCTAGGGATGCAATGTACAGCATGGTGGCTATAGTTAACAATACTGTATTGTATATTTGAAAGTTGCAAAGAGAGTAGATCTTAAAAGTACTCACTACACAAAAAATGTGTAACCATGAGGGGTGATGGATGTTAACTACATTTATTATGGTAATCATTTTGTAATACAGTCATATACCAAATCATTGTTTCATACCTTAAACTAATACAATGTTAACGTCAACTGTATCTTTATAAAACTGGAGAAAAAGAAAGCAGGGAGCTGATATACTTGGGGGAAAAAGTTTCTTCTTGTCCTTGGAAATGGATGTGCCAAGATACATACAGAATTTTCATTACAGGTTG
The DNA here is from genome assembly GCF_000442215.2 of Lipotes vexillifer. Taxonomy (NCBI): domain Eukaryota; kingdom Metazoa; phylum Chordata; class Mammalia; order Artiodactyla; family Lipotidae; genus Lipotes; species Lipotes vexillifer. The sequence continues at coordinate 574,213 of NW_006791458.1, read as the reverse complement.
GCTATCTTCTCCAATAACTAGAATTCAACCATGTTAATACTGATCTGAAAACTTTAAAGCAATATTCTTTAGTACATTTGCTTATCTTCTTGTTTGTATTTTTTCAGAGTTTAATATTAAATGGTGGCTTTCTTATATGCACCTAATTTGAGAAGGTAATTAGTGGTGTCAAAGAAGTTTCTCTAACTTGTCACTTCGAATCTTTTCTTTTGTAATAAATAAAGCTATTTCTGCTTGCTAGTCTCCTTCTTCCAGCCCGTTGAAGACCAACCTGTGTCTAGAATCTCCTGGTAAGTTTTTATCTATCATCTCAGTGACAGCTAAAGCTTAGTGTAATGAAGTCCTCAGCAGGGCTAAAAATCATAAGGTTAGTTATAAAGAAAAAACAAAGGTGAGATGTACTTTAGTAGTATATGGCTTTGGAATATATGATTTTCAAGAAGATGTTTCTTTTTCAAAAATGAAGAGGAAAAAAGTTCCAAATTGTAATCAGGAAAACAACTGAATGATTTATACTATAAAGGAGAAATACAGTAAGTTAGAGCAAGTGTCATTTGGTCTCTTACCCTTTCATGAAAGGTAGGCTTAGCTCAGTCCATGAATCACAACGCTGATAAATCTGAACTTGCCTCTAGTTTTAAGAGATCTAGCTTGTGTGGAAGCAGAGTTGAAAATAACTGTAGGAGAATACGTGACTTTGGGGTCGCCTATCTAGAAAGAGAAATATGAACAGATCTACCATATCCAGTTAGCAAAATGTGCCAGGGACTTGGCAGCCAAACTCTGTAAATCTGTCATTTTGCCTAGAGGAAACTGTATTCTATAACTTCCCATCAGCTGTGGATCACCCCAAAAATTCTGCTCTCCTTTCTTTTGCAGCATTCAATTTGGCATTCTGGCAAGACGACACACTCAGCATTTTCCAGGCAAGGAATTAAACCTTGTTACTTGTAAGTAAAGTAACAATTTAGTAGTCCATACTCTTAAGGATCCTCCTTCCAAGGAGGTGGCATTGAAACTGAAGTCATTAGGCAGCAGTCACCTTTATTACTCCCTGGAAAATCTAACTTGGAAGACTTGACATGTGATCATTAAAGATGTCCCCTTGATGATTAGGTTGGTGGAAGAACCATTAATGTGAACAAGAAACACCATCCTTCAGCTTTTAAGAAATACTTTGCTATGGATTCCCTAGAGTGCATGAAAGAATATTCCTAGCCTGTTCTCAGAAAAATCGTGGAGCAGTATGTTGCTATTATTTAAGAGTTCTGAGGTTGGCATTCCTACACTTTTACTCACCTCTCCCTTTTTTTAGCTCTGACAGCTGCTCAGACTGGGTACCAAGGGTGTGCTAAGCCTTATTCTTATCCCCATCCCTCTCTCTGACAAAAATCAATTTCCAGAATATAAAAGAGTGAATATTGTAGACAATTCTTCCCTTCTTAGCCATGGCATAGGCAGAAACTGTCTTGGAAGTACACTTTCAGAATGACCTCAACACTAAAAGACAAGGTAAAAATAATGAACATTCATTTAGATATATATTTAAACATAGACAATTGTCTTGTAATAATAATATCTACACAATTGTATCTATCCATTTATCATCCATCCATTTACCATACCTATCTATCATCTCTATTCATCTATTTTGGGCTATTTCTAAGTCTCTAAAATATTATCTAAAGAGAAGACAAGGCACAGTATCATCTCTTTTAACAGCCTTTAATGCATCCTGTGAACTAGAAACTTTAAAAGTTCATTGGTTTGAATTTCTTTGAAAAGAGAACATTGATGGGATGATGTAAAATAGAAACACAATCAATCTAAGCATCAGAGCCTTATTCCAGAGCTGATTGTTAGCGACAAGGGTAAGATGAGAAGGTTTTGTTTTGTTTTTTGTTAGGTTTTGTAATAGGATATTAAATGAGAAGAACTTTACGTATCAATGCTAAAAGTCTAAGAATATGGGAACAGGTCCCCAAAGTCCCATTGTTGGACCCAAAGGAGAGCCACAAAAATGTTTCATAATGAGATGAATTCAATGATTACCTATCAAATCAAATTCTTATGTGTTGAATTTTTGTTATTGCCATTTTACCCAGAGGTGACAAACAGATCAAATCAGACCTGCAGTGTGTTGTTTTGAACCACCCTCAGTGTTAAAAAAAATTTGTTTAAATTACTTGCCAAACATTTTGTGTCTTAATCTTACATAACGGAATTTGCAAGTTCTCTTTGAAAAAATGAGAGAATGTAGCCCCACTGGGATTATATTCCTGCGCAGGACGGTCCTATATGCCAAAGCCACCTGCAGCTGATGCTGCCTGCCCTCTTTTGAAGGGAGGGGAATGTACTCTTCTAGTTCTCCATAGCCCCCATAACCCCCTCCATCCTTTTGCTGTATGCATGGTCTGCTTTGTTTATTTTCTTTACCTCTCTAACTTCCACAGGCACTTGAGATTATGGCCCCTATTTTGGGTCATTTCTAAAATATGTCCTTAATATTGGGAAACACACTCATTTAGATGTGCCCTAAGAGTCAGAATAACCTAACGTCCACTAAGGTATGATAATCTTCATGGCTCCCTCTTTCTGTATGTTTCTCTTCATTGTAAGAAAAACATTCATGCACCTGCCTTCCTTCTAACAACAGCATTTAGATAATATTCATAATAATAAAAACACTTAATATTTATTGAATGCTTACTCTGTTCCATATACTGAAGTTTTTGCAAGATTCGTTCATTCATTTAAAATTCACATCAGTTCTAGTTGGTTACTGTAATCCCTGATTTACAGATGAGGCAATTAAAAGACCAGTTATGGAAGCAGTGGTAGTGTGGCTCCAGAGCCTGTCCTCCGTTCTGCTATTCTGCATGCACTCAGCTCTACTGCACTAAAATCACTGGAACAGGGTTCCTCCACTCAGGGAATGAGCAGCTTCTGGCCTCTTTAGGAAGAAAGCACTAACATATAATGCTTACTTATGGGGAAAGTCAAAACCATGAAGTGCTGGGGCATCTGTATTCCAAACTCACACACTTGCTGTTCTCTAGGCGGATGCCTATATACTTTTTCCTTCTTGGAAATTCCAAAGCAGATTGGAATTCCATATGAAAATGTGGATACATAAAGACATCCCTTGGGCATCCAAGTACAATAACTATGGGTAAATAATCATTAAAAAAAAGACCTAAGTAATGGTCCCTTCTCAACTCAAACACAAGAGAGGTATCAGTCACAGATACATAAGTTCTGCCTTTCTGGGCTAAATGTCCCCACAGATTCCCACCAAGTCTGTGACTTAAAGAAGCACTTCAAATAGACAACACATTTCAGTACACTCATAAAATTAAGAAAAAAACAAAACAACAAATAATACATCTGACAGCACTGGTATCTATATTAATTCTGGAACTGCTGTGCTCCTTTGGGGCTGGTGCCCAAGGAGACCCTCATTTGAAAAACTCACCTTTCACTCACTGTTCCATTGAGAGAATACATTTTATCAGCCATTGTTTATTAACCCTTTCTACTTTCATGGTGTAGCATTTCTCTGTCTCTCTGTCTCTCAACAATAAACCAACTTTGGAAAAGATTCCTGTGAGTTAGAAATATCCAGGACTGTCCTGAAGGATGGGACGCTCAAGTCTTCTGATTCCTTCTCACTTACTTATTATCACCTCTAGATTCCATGCCTGTCAGGGCTTTGCTGCCTCTAACTGTGTTTATTCTACAGCTCCCCCTTCACTCAGGCCCATCTCATTACCAAGCAGTTTCCAAATCTTTCAGATCCTAACAACGCCTTCAGTCTCTGAACACCCACAGTACTTGAAATCTGTGCCACTGACTTGACTTCCTTCTTTTCTTTTTCATGTTGCCACCTCTAGCTCAGTTTTCTCTTCTGAGCTCTAACTTCTTGCATCCAAATAACTCACTGACATTTCACCTAGACTTCAATGTCTACAGGCACCTCAAGCCTAACCTCTTCAAAATGGGAATCTTGATTTCTGTAACAAACCTGTTCCTCACATAGATGCCCCCACTTCAGTAAATGAAACCTCCATTCCTCCAACTGCCAAGTCATCCTTGGACTCCTCACTTCTCTGCAGCTACCCACTGAACCCATGAGCAAATGCAACTGGTATTTCCTTCTAAACATACTTAAGATCCTATCATTTCTCACAAATGCTACCCTGTCCAAGCTATCAAATCTCTTACCTGAACTATCAGCAAGAGCCTTCAAACGGTTTCCACAGGACCTTTGCACTTACTTTACTTTCTTCCTAGAAATGATCTTTTTTCAATATACCCATGGCTCAATCCCTAACTTCCTTCAGGTCTCCATTCAAATATCACTTATTGGAATGGCCTGCCATGATAATCATATTATAAACTAGCAATCTTTTTTTTCTCACTCTCTAATCTATTCTGGTACCTTACATTATGATCTTCATGGTGCATATTACCAGCACCCATGTTATATATTTATTGGTTTATTGTATGTTTTCTCCAGTGTAACTTAATCTCTTCAAGGGCAAGAGATTAACAACTTTTTTTTTTTTTAACAGCTTATCTCCAGTGCTGATGATAGCGCTTGGCACAGTGAACACTTAGAGATTTGTTGACTTGGTAAATGAACGAATACTCCTGGTAGACAAAATAGCTTGTTTTATATGTTTTACTATCCCTTACAGTATCTAGCTCAGTCAAAACATAAAAAAGGAGATTTAGAAACTGATTATTTGCTTCTTACATCCTTCATTACTCAGGAAGCCATCTGAGTGCATGAGCTGAGCTAGTTCTCAGACACGAGCATAAATCATAGCCCACAGTAAGCACTCAATAGATATTTATCAAACAATGACTTCAAAACACAAAGCAGGAAGAGATCAAGTTTAAATCTTTAGGAGAGAGGGTACAAATTGTTGGCCAGGGGACTAAATATTATAATAGACAAGTGTTGCTTAAAAACAATTTCAAATAAAAATTTGGGGACCTAGTTTCCCTTGAAAAATCAGAAGATCTAGCAACAGGGGTTTAGTGTCTCCTTCTGGAAGCCATCACCTGGAGTTTAAGAGTAGCTCCTTGCTTTAGAAAGGGTATGTGACAGAGTCCCTGCATTTCCTGCTTTACTCATGGATGTTTTCTACCTGACCCCCATTGTGACTTGTCTTTGTGATTCTGCATTTGCATAAATAAGAGTCCCCATCATTCCACTACTAACAAATGGAAAGGATAAAAGTGAGGGGTTTTGAGTCAAACAGACTGGGTTTCCAGCATCAGCTGCATCACTTCTGTCTGTGGGGCTAGGAAAACTTTTAACTGAATTCTTTAAATCTCAGTTTTCTTATATGTAAAACAGGGGCAACACAACGACACTGTAAGGCTTAAATACGATAATGTCCTTAAATATTCTGGCATTTTAGAACACTCAGTAAGTGTTAGCTATAATGTCAATAATAATGTTTTGGATGATTATTCTTGACCAACCAGAAAAAAAACTCCTACTATTTTTTGTCTTATAATTAGAAAATACAGTCATTGTTTTAGGTTGTATCATTGACCATATCATTGGTACCTTAATCTGTTGTTGCTTCTACTTAATACATAGGCAAGCTGAAATATCACCTTGGATAAGAGATAAAAGTGTGCATCTTGGCTTCCCTGGTGGCGCAGTGGTTGAGAGTCCGACTGCTGATGCAGGGGACACGGGTTCGTGCCCTGGTCTGGGAAGATCCCACATGCCGCGGAGCAGCTAGGCCTGTGAGCCATGGCCGCTGGGCCTGTGCGTCTGGGGCCTGTGCTCCGTGACAGGAGAGGCCACAGCAGTGAGAGGCCTGCATACCGCAAAAAAAAAAAAAAAAAAGTGTGCACCTTGACCTTTTTTTTTTTTTTTTTTAACTACTTCCTTCACCAAAACCACAGGATTCATTTAGCCATTTAGTCCTGTATTTACCATTTAAAATTTTAATAAATTTAAAAAATCTGAAATCATTTATTGGGTATCACAGAGATATAGTTTCAAACTTCTTGAAAGCAGAAATACAAAATAAAAGTGAGGGTGAAGCCTCTTTGGGATATGAGTGATGATTTCATGGACAGAGCATTAATTAACCTTAGTTTATGCTAATAATAGAAATGATAGTAACGGAGCCAACTTTCCCTATATGCAACTGACTGAATTAAAATCAGCCATGGGGTCAAAAGAATTCTAGGACAGAGATGAATTTAAACTTCATAAGCACCTGACATGGCTAATAAGGTCCAATATAGGTAAATGTGGGAAATCAAGCTTGAATTGTGAAAAGATGAGAAAGAATGCCTCTTTCCTAAGTTGTAAGTAGTTGAGAACCAGAATAAAAGAAGATAATCAAGAGTTACTTAGGGGTAGAGGTTGCAAAAATCCTTAAACTCTTGTTCTCATCTGCTATTTATGTAAGGATATTTATAGTATTGTTGGGTTTTACAGAGAATTACCAATGGAAAACAAATTTATAACTAAATGTAATTTATCTGTGGTAAAACAAAACTTCCTGCCTTAACATTAACCAATATCAAGGACATTATCAACATCTTGAATGTTCATAAGAAACAATATAAACTGCTCTATACCCCATTTCCTGTAATGCATTTTAATTACTACTGTAATCATGGTCAATCCCATTGCAGGTGCAAGGCAAATGAGTCATGTGACAAAAGTGGGGGGGGTGACATTTGGGAAAATATTTACTGCACATTTCAAAATGTTTAAAAAGGCAGCCTTGTACTATATATTAAAGAAATTTTATGTAAGAAAACTGTAAATGAGGAGAGAGGGAAAGAAGATAAAACAGAGAAAGAGGAATAAAAAGTAGGGGTAGAACATAGGGCAGCTAAGTCAAGTTTTTAAAATATACTTGTCCCAGTGATAATATTTAAAGCTTTACCTAAAATAAAGGACATTTAAACTATTCTGCTCCATATATGAAATATAGCATTTTTTTCATTGTCAAGTCACAACTGTCAAGCTTTGAAGTTTTAGTAAATAATCTTAAAAAAATGAATATAGGCAATGGAGTATAATCTATAAAACTTTTGAATTACTATGCTGTACACCTGAAACTAATATAATTGTAAGTGAACTATACCTCAATAAAAAAAGGAAAAAAACGAATATGGGCATAAACATCACTTTTTGAAGTCTGAGTGTCCAAACAGTCAGTGTGTATGTATGCGGGTTGACACTCAAATGGAGTTTTAGTAGCCCACTAGCATTATGGAAAACCCCAAGAGAGGACCAGTGCCTCTACATCTCAGATTTGCTTTCTAAGGGTATTAATCATGGCTCATCTCCAGGAATTAGTCATAAGTCTCTGAAGTAAGCTTTGCATTTTTAGAGAATGGTTACTGAGGGAGAAATATAACATATGATAGCATTACTGAGAGATTAAACCCACATCACTGAGAAAAGTATATTTTCAGCAACAAATGCAGTTGAAATCATTATACCTGACAAGAATTCTTCTGCTATTTAGCTATCTGAAGTCTTTATAAAAAACACTAAACAAAGTTGCTAATGCCCCCTAAAGAGAAAGGAACAAGAATTGTTTCAGGCTACAAGTTCTTTGATGTCAAGGGCTACTTTAAGCTGGAAAGCAATTTATTTATACAAAGGACTGGCTAAGTTATGTGTGGTCTAGGAGCCGGGAGAGCTCAATACTCATTTTTCGCATTACAGAAAGCCCTTATTAAATTTATAAACCAGTTATTTGGTATGTAAAACTTACTTTCCTATATAAAATACAGAGAACAGCTACATTTGCAGATCAGCTCACAAAATCCTTTTTAACTCATAATTTGTCTGAATATAGTATTTTACTTACTGTTAAATCTTTAACCACCATGTAAAATGCTATTTATATTGGATATCCAGTTGGAATTTCCCTCTTGGGATTCCAGTTTCAAATTTTCTACTCTCCATTTCTTTGAGAACTTTGGGGCCTGTGAAGCTCAATATTTAAGAAAACAGGATTACTAGCTTTATACCTTTGCAAAATTTATTTAACATTTTGGAAGCTGTATTTTATCATCTGTGTACTGAAAGAATAACCATAGCCAGTAGGTGGTTGTTGTGTAGCTTAAGTAAGCTAAATTATGCATCTTAGTAGCATATAGTAAATATTCAATGAAAATTGTTAGTACTAATCATGAAAGTAAAAATATTCAGTCTTAAATATGCTGAAATATGAACTTCCTGAGGGAGGAAGCCATTATTTCCACATCAATCTTAATTTCCTACAATATCTGTAATTAAATCAATTCCCAATGAACCTACTCTAGTCCTCAAAACAAGCTAATGGCAAGACATATTTGGATTAAGGTCATATGAGTTTTTTTTATAGTTCTGAGGGCAAACATATGTTTTCACCAACTGTACCACTTATGACTTTAAGTTAACAGCAATCAGGTGATGTTTTCACTGTGATGCACAAGTGAAGAAGCACTTAGAATTGCTGAGACTGAATAAAAGGCATTTCCCTAAATGAGTTCTATTTTGCTAAAAATAAAATTTGATATAAGTAGATTACAATTACTCTGGTTTGAAAGGTGCAGCCATTAAATGGTAAAATATCACAAAACTGTCTTAATAACACAATATGTAGTATATTTGAAAAACATGTAGTTAAATTTTGAAGCAAAATTGGGAGCTATTACAACAGAATCATTTATAGATTAATTCAAGTCAGAGTACTTGATGGAATTCTGAACATGAGGTGCAGAGGGGTCCACCCACACAGGTCACAGGAGACCTAGTTGAACTGTCTCATTTTAAAGATAAGGTACTCCAGAGAAATGGCTTTCTAGTCATCCAACTAGACTAGAAATGTGATTTCCTCATCCTCACCACTCTTCATTAAACCATCCTCTCTTACTTTCTGGTTTAAAGTTCTTAGAATTCATTGATGAGCTCTAGTAGTTTTCTGGTAGCATCTTTAAAATTTTCTATGTATAGTATCATGTCATCTGCAAACAGTGACAGCTCTACTTCTTTTCCAATTTGGATTCCTTTTATTTCTTTTTCTTCTCTGATTGCTGTTGCTAGGACTTCCAAAACTATGTTGAATAAAAGTGGTGAGAGTGGACATCCTTGTCTTGTTCCTGATCTTAGAGGAAATGCTTTCAGTTTTTCACCATTGAGAATGATGTTTGCTGGGGGTTTGTCATATATGGCCTTTATTATGTTGAGGTAGGTTCCCTTTATGCTCACTTTCTGGAGAGTTTTTATCATAAATGGATGTTGAATTTTATTGAAAACTTTTCTGTATCTATTGGAATGATCACATGGTTTTCATTCTTCATTTTGTTAATGTGCTGTATCACACCGATTGACTTGCAGATATTGAAAAATCCTTAAATCCCTGGGATAAATCCCACTTGATCATGGTGTGTGATCCTTTTAACGTACTGTTGGATTCAGATTGCTAGTATTTTGTTGAGGATTTTTGCATCTATATTCATCAGTGATACTGGACATGGAAGCAACCTAAATGTCCATCGACAGATGAATGGGTAGAAGATTTTATACACACACACACACACACACACATACACACACATACACACACACACACACACACACACACACACAGGAATATTACTCAGCCATAAAAAAGAATGAAATAATGCCATTTGCAGCAACATGGAGATTATCATACTAAGTGAAGCCAGACAGAGAAAGAAAAATACCATATGATATCACTTATATGTGGAATCTGAAAGAAAATGATACAAATGAACTAATATACAAAACAGAAATAGACCCACAGACATTGAAAACAAACTTATGGTTACCAAAGGAGAAAGCAGGGAGGAATAAATTAGGAGTGGGATTAACATACACACACTATTATATGTAAAACAGATAACCAACAAGACCTAGTGTATAGCACAGGGAACTGCACTCAGTATTTTGTAATAACCTAAAAGGGAAAAGAATCTGGAAAAGAATATACATACATACATACATATATATATATATATATATATATATAAATATATATATAAATAAATAAATATATATATATATATATAAAACAATCACTTTGCTGTACACCTGAAACTAACATAACATTGTAAATCAACTATACTTCAGTTAAAAAATAAAACTAAATTAAGAAAATAAAGTAAAGTACTCAGAAATGGCATTAATTATCATTTTGAATGACACAGTTTTTAATGAAACAGGTACCTGGACCTCTCTACACACCTATCCTAAGTTAGGTGCTGGGAATACAGAGAATAACTAAAAGAGAAAGGTGAGTACAGTTGTCTAAGCAATATAAACACATGTGGAAGCTAAACACCAACAAAACTAAAAGACCAACAACACAAGCTTTGTTATTCATTTCCACACTGTGAAATTTATAAGAAGTTTCAAACACACTTCCTTAATATTCCAAAAATAGTCACTACTGCAGGGTTGTGTATGTGTGTTTGAATTTCCTGAGCTTTAAGGGTTTGCCTTTATTTTTTCTGAGACATGTGCTTGTATTTATAAACATTTCAAATATTTACGCAAAAAAAAAATCACATGGCAATCACAAAGGAATATACCTACGAGATAATTTCTATTGGTTTTTTTTTTAGTTTATTTATTTATTTTTTTTGGCTGTGTTGGGTCTTTCTTGCTGTACACAGGCTTTCTCTAGTTGTGGCGAGCGGGGGCTACTCTTCGTTGTGATGTATGGGCTGCTCATGCGGTGGCTTCTCTTGTTGCGGAGCACAGGCTCTAGGCACACAGGCTTCAGTAGTTGTGGCACATGGGCTCAGTCGTTGTGGCTCGCGGGTTCCACAGCACAGGCTTAGAGTTGTGGCGCACGGGCTTAGTTGCTCCGTGGCATGTGGAATCTTCCCGGATCAGGGATCGAACCCGTGTTCCTGCATTGGCAGATGGATTCTTAACCACTGTGCCACCAGGGAAGTCCCCCTATTAAGATATTTTAAGTAACACATTTTTACATTTCATTCTATTCCTATGGCAATTGTTTTCCCCTTCCAGGTGCTAAAGTATTCTGGATGATGAGTCAATACTCTGGCCATAGAGCAGACTTTGATGCATTATTCCTAGTATTCATTAAAATAAGACTTCACTGCCCACTACTTCCAATTATCTCCTCTCCTGGACTTAAATTGCACCATTAGTGCTTCACTCCTCTGGTTAAAATGAAGCTTAGGGTTTAACATATGTTAAATTGTAAATGTGAATCCTGTGAGGGGTAACCTTTGAAACCATTGTCTGTGTTCCTGCCACAGTATGAAAGTGCTGAATGCATTTTTTCTAGAGAACAAACATGAAAAAGTACTGAAAAAAGCCTGAAGGTGGAAAGCGGTAGGGTACAAAAATAGAGGCAAAGGACAAAACTATAGTAATAGATAAATACTGAGAGCTCAATACTTGCCAACTTTACAGTGTTCATCTCATTTAATTACCTTATAAATGATTTTTCTATCTGTCCCTATTTTTTTTTTTTGCTTGGGGACCTACCTCTATAGAATCTGATTCATTAAGTTTGAGTCCAGAAGTCTATATTTTAAACAAATAATGCAGGTCAGTCTGATGCAAGTGGTCCAAGGACCACACATAATCAAACATGTCCTCTGCAATAGTCTTTTATTATTGGAATCAGGTCTGCCTTATTCCACAACTCTATAATGAAAAAATTTCCTTCCACAAAATTTTACCTCTTCAGGAATTTAATTTACCTTTGAGTGTATGAACTGTCACCTGGGCATAGAAAGCAACTTTATTTTATTTTATGGAAAGCCAGATCACCTTTGCCGTAGCTTATCAAAATTCTGGACTTTATACATTCCTTTCTCTTTCATTTTCTCAATGCCATGCTCAAATGTTCTATATCCCTCTATTTAGATCCCAAGTGTACCAGCTTTTTATCAGTTGCGTTCACAAGTAACAACTTCTAACTTTGGGAGATGAGAATAGAACTGCACTGCACCTCTTGTGGGGAGTTACCTTCCTGTGCAAAATCTCAGGAGCAATGCTGAGTCACTAACATTTCTGTTTAGGATATGAAGTGCTCTTGTGAGAAAGTAATCTGACTTTTGAAAATTAGGAAATAGTGTCTAGAGGTGAGTTCAATCAAGCTTTAAGTAATGCAGAAACTTTTGACAACACAGTGGTATCAGCGTGAAGGTGAATACATATCACCGGAAACCAGAATGCGAGATGGTAAAATGAGGTGGAAATAAAATGGCTGTATGGGTATAACACGATGTGACAAGAGATCAATTGTTCTCAAGATTGTACAAGGGCAAAAAGAAATGGGCTTTACTGAATGTGAGGGTGAGTAAGAGGGGGGTCAAAGGAAAGATATAAAAATGTCACTGGCTCAAAAGTAAACAGATCTTTACCTGACTTCATAGGCGCTATCACAAAACTTCAGAACAGGAGAAGATGTTGAAAGACAGATTCTTGTACCCAAGTGGCAGATTTAGGGGGACCTTCAACCTTCCCTGTACATATTCTTATTTCCTTTTTAATCTTTTTCAGTAGAAGAAATATGAACTTTGGAACCAGGCAGTGCTGGGTTCAAAACCCAGCATTAGCATTTACCAAGCTGAGGGACCTTGGGCAAATCATTTGAACTTTCAGATCCCCAGTTTCCACAGCTGTAAAATGGAGGTCACAATGTCTATTGTTGAGACTACTATCAATGTACCAACCACTGAGTATAGCTCTTTGGATATATGAGGTATTTGGTAAATGGAAGCCATTGCTCCCAGCAGTACCATCACCACAACAGTCTCATCATAAGGATTTAGGATGAAGCAAGGATGTGAAGTGAACTTGTGTCCTCCTCTGCAGATAAGGCAAGAGTGGTACCCAGGGTAGGGGACGAGGGGTGAAAGGGAAAGTCTACAGGTGATCTGGATGAATAATGCATTTATTACATGTAGAGATGTATTCTGACATGGTTGACTGGTTGAGGTCTTAAGATGAGGCCATGTCCCTATGGGAGGGGATGGACTTTATTCAGAAGGCAGTTAGTGGATTCTCAGTGTGCTCTTTACCAAAGGAAAAACGTCCTCTGACCCTTGGAGACAGGTCAGGAGGCAGGTAGGGTGATAACCGCTAGGAGTGGCCAAGCTGAAGATGAAATTAAAAAGTATACTGAAGTGGTTAAGAGCAAGAACTTTAGAGTAGTCAAACTGTCATTCAAGCTTGACCTCCTTATTTTTCAGCTTTGTAGTTTAGACCAAAAGGTTAATCTCATTTTTCTCTTCCATTAAATGAGAATATTCATTTCATTAATTTGGCATACAGATCAACTAAGACAATATGTATAAACACACAGGACAGTATGTGATTTTTCAATGCATATTAATCCACTAATATCATTAATAAGATATATTATCTGGCTGCATGTTACATTTCCTTTTCATTTCCTTTTAGATATTGTCACACCTTCACTGAAGAGCTATTCGGACAATCTAATCTCAGCTTTGCTGTACAGATTTTAAAAAATATTTCTTTTGTCTATACTTGATCTAAGACATTGAAAAAAAGGAACAAAGAAGGAGAGAAGGAAGAGAAAAAGGGAGAAAAGCCTCCAAGTGGCTGATGAGGACAAATGTCAGGACCACATGGCTCAGCTTCCCTTCCCTCCCAGGAAGAGCTCTATCCTCTATAGACAACCTGAAAAATTTGGAAAGCATGTTGTTATGGCATAAGAAAATATTTCATCAAAGTCTTTCCCAAAGTTATACATAGACTTGTCAGATCAGAGGGGGTGCAAGCTCCCCATCTCCTATTGCAGCACAAACCCATTTCTCCTCCATTGCTTCTACTGATTATAGTTTGAGCTTTTACAACCCTCTATTTGGATCAGAGTCTTTAGGCCTATACGTGAATGATTCCATATTAATAATACTTCTGCTTATTCTAAGCCATGCTCTTTCCTTGCCGGGTAAATAAACATTTAATATGACTCTGATTCCATGTGTCCTCCATCGCCTTTCACCCCAGGTCCTGCTCCTTCCCAGCCTTGTTCATTGTCACATGATCTTCCTTGCAAGGACCTAATTCTACTCATGGTTCCTAGGATGTTATATTTCTAGTGGTAGCCCTACAGCTCAATTCGAAATCACAGTTCCACACTCACTCTACAGTCTGGTCTTACAGGCCTACTCTTCACTTTGACAAACCAAGCTTCCATTCTCCACCCAAGCAACTCTGTGGAGATCCTGAGTCAACCAGTCCTGCCATGCATGCCTTTGTGCCAGTCTCTTGGCAACCTCTTCTGAGGAAAGACTGCCAAGAATCCAACAAACCTCTCCTCATCCTTCAAAGGGAGCTCTGGATGGACATCAAAAGAATAAAGTTTTAAAGACTTAATTTGTTTCCCTCTCCTTTGGTCTATTCAAGTGGGTTTTTGCCAATAGTCTTACTTTATTTTTAAATTTTAGAAAATTTTACTTTTTTATTGTAGTAAGAACATTTAATAGCATATGTACCCTTTTAATAAATTTTTAAAGTACACAGAACAGTATTGTTAACTGTAGGCCCAATGTTGTAGAGCAGATCGTTAGAACGTACTCATCTTGTACAACAGAAATGTTTTACCCGTTGAATAGTAACTCCCCATTTCCCCACCCATCAGCCCCTGGCAACTACCATTCTATTCTGTTTCTGACTTTGATTACTTTAGAGACCTCATATAAGTAGAATCATACAGTATTTGTCCTTCTGTTATTGGCTTATTGTGGACTATTCCAAATGTAGAATCAAGAAAATAGTTTAAATAACAGTCATATTCCCATCACCCAGCTTTAAGCACCATCACTTCATGGCCAGCTGTATTTATCTGTTCCTATAGTGTTCAGTACAGTAGCTACTTGACACTTGTTAATCAATTAAAGTTAAGTAACATAAAAAATTCAGTTCCTCAGGTGCAGTAGCCACACATTTCAAGGGCTCAACAGCTACATGTGGCCAGTGAATACTGTATGAAACAGTGAAGCTCTACCAAACAGTTGAATACTTCCATCATCACAGAACTTTTTATTGGGCAGTGCTAACCTATATTCAATCTTCTTCCCCACCACAGAATATTTTGAATCTATCAAATATCATGTCATCTAAACATAACACCAATAAATTAGCCTTCCTGTGTTTTCTTTGTGTTTTTTAATTCTTTGCGTGGGTTCTTTTTTGTTTGTTTGTTTGCGGTACGCGGGCCTCTCACTGCTAGTGGCCTCTCCCGTTGCGGAGCACAGGCTCCGGGCGCGCAGGCTCAGCGGCCATGGCTCACGGGCCCAGCCGCTCCGCGGCATGTGGGATCTTCCCGGACCGGGGCACGAACCCGCAACCCCTGCATCGGCAGGCGGACTCTCAACCACTGCGCCACCAGGGAAGCCCCCCATAACATACATTTTAATAATATATAATAACAATAATACTAATATTTACTAACATCAAATATTCAGTAATTGTTAAAACTTCCCCATTTATCATAAAGTTTCTTAAACTGGGGTGCATGGGGAGCCTTCAAGGGCTCGGCAAAAGCTCTTAGGTTTTCTGCAAAAAAATCTGTTAAAGGATACACATGCATTTTTCTGGGGAGATAATTTATGGTGGTTCTCAAATTCTGATAAAGGTCAATTTCTCTGAACTCAAGAATCATTTCCTTCGAAAGATGTGTGGTCAACTAGATAATTAAAGAAGTGGAATAGTTTAATTGCAAAGGCACCAGTAAAATTAACTTTATAAATGTGGAATAAAGAATATATTATTAAAGACATCTTTGTTTTACATACCTTATTATCTTTAACTTGTTAGAATGTAGATGGGGGTCTGGAGTTTTCATTTGTTATGTGTTTAATTGGCGGAGATCATGGAGTGAAGTGGAACATGCTTCTCACTTTGTCTTTGGTATAATTAGGTTAAGACTTCTTAGAAAAGTGCAGCGTTTGCCCTGGCTTCTCTAGTGGTAACTGTAAGTGTTCACTTCATTCATTTATCTATTCATTCATCCAACACCTATTTATTAATAGCACTGGCCATGTGCCAGGAACATAAGTTCACAGTGTTGATGTGGATAAGAGATGATCTCAGCTCTTAATGAACTCTCTCCTGGAATATAACTTTGGCTCTTGAGACTGCATTACTGAGGATAATTGTGGCAAAGTCCAGGGACAAGGTGAGAGAAGAGAGTTTTCTTAATTCAACAACAAATATTTATACAATTAGTATTATAAGGCAGGACCTGTACTAGGCGAGCCACACAGATGCAGTCTTTTTCTACAGAGATTATATCCTCCCTTGCATTCCACCCAACAACCCAATTCTAAGAGCTGGGGGGAGAATCGCCCCTTGTTGTACAGTATTTAGGGTGGTAAGAAAGGGAAGGTGGGAGTATATAATCTTACATTTGCTATGACTCATCTTCTTTCATCCTGAGTTGTTCTCCTAACTTTCTACTCTCAAAATGGTAGCAGACCTGTTGCCCCTTCACACAGACAGCCCAGACACCCGTGAAGTCAACCGTAGAAGGAGCAAATCCCAACTGCAGCTGGTATCTGTTGAGCATTCCTAACCTTTTCCAGAAAGTTACAGGACTCTGATTTCCTGTTTTTTCCTAAGTTAAGACACCCCATCACAAAAGCTGGGATGAGTATTCCCAAATATCTGCTAAGTATATCTGTATATCCACACACTGCACATACACCTAACTGAATTCTAGCACATCAATCATTTTTGAAGTCTCCACTGCAAAGTCTTTCATGAATATTTCTCTGTAAACACTTTTTCCAGCAACCTTCTCTCCTCATTTATTTCTCAGGAGTGGCGACGCACAGAGGCCTTCTCATTTGGAAAATTCTTTATGGAACAAACAGAAACAGTCTTGGTTATTGATGCTTAAAATGGTCACTTTACATTTTCCTTAGTATTTCAAGGTTTATTTTTTCTTTTTAGGGTGGGGAAAAATGGTTCTAGGTGGCAAAATGGGAGGCAGGGAAATTTATCTTAGCTTGTTAGCATTCAGCAGTTTAAGAATCCCTACAATACAAAATCTGAAAGCAAAATTCTTTTACTAAGTCCACAAATATTAACTGATTTGTGCCATGCTCTGTGCTAACTGCTGGATACTGAATATTGAGTGACATAAACATGGTCCCTGTTCTAGTGGAGAATACACTTTACAGGGGAAACTGACACTTAACAAATGAATAACAATGAATACATAACTACACACTTCAAGAAGAGCTGTGGAATAGGAAAATATATCTGGTACCAAAAAAACCTTAATAATAAGGGGGCTTAGCTAGTTTGATTGGTAAAAAACTTTTTTCTAAAAAAATGATAGTAAAGCTGTGTGAATAAGACTTAGCCAGGAGAAGCTGGGAGATTGGCTGTGGAAATACAATTCCCCCCCAGAAAGAGGAAAAGACATCTGTGAAAACAATGAGGAGGAAAGAAGTTGGCTAGTTTGCAAAGCAGCAGAGAAAATGGAAGAATATGTGGCAACTAGAGGGGCTTTTTTCAATTTGAAGTGTCCCTTCTATCAAATATGGGATAAGCTGGGAGTATACTTCTGTTTTACGTACCTTTTTTTCCCCAAAGAAAATTAGTTTTCTCTCTTGTGTATACTTAGCTCTTCAATATTATTTTCCAATAAAAGGCAGGGAATTAATAAGACAGAGGGTGAGTCCAAAAGAGACTGTCCATTGCTGCAATGATACTGCTGCCGGTAGGTTTTAAAAGTGTGGGTGTGTTTTCAACTTGCTATTCCCATGTGGTCTTTCCTGTGACTGGGAGGGAGAGAGTGGAATTATCACCCTAGAAAGATCCAAATATCTGCATTCTGTTGTAGGGTCTGGCAATACCTTTTTTGTGTGAACTTTGGCAACTTATTTAAAGATTAGATGCCTCAGTTCTCCTGACTATAAAACCAGTATTAAAAAAAAAGTTAGCCTTGGGGAATTTAGGAGAACACTGGGATAATTAAATGTTATGAATATTGTGAAATTATCTTAGAAAAATATGAAGTGCTATACAAATGTTCCCTGTCATTTTTTCAGAGAAGAGTTGTTAGGAGGGGCATGGCCCTATGTGCAGTGGCTATGCACTTGGTCTCTGGAATCAAAGTGCCAGTGTCCAAACTGCCACCCTTCACTGTACCTGTGCCAGCTTAGGTAGTAATTTACCTCGTTACACTTCTATCTCTACCCAGAAAATCAGAAAAATAACAGTCCTTAGTTGATACACTTATTATGAGCCTCATGTAAGATAAATCAACTAAAGCATATAGAACAGTATCTGTCCTATCATTAACTTTTAATAACTATTACCTACTGTACGTGTGTGTGCATGTATGTGTGCATGTGTGTGTGTGTGCGTGTGTGTATGTGTGTGTGTGTGTGTGTGTGTGTGTGTGTGGTGGGATGTAATTTGTAGAAATACATATTCAGAAGCTGAGTGAATCCCTGGATTTCTTGGATATTTCTTGAGCACTTCCAACTCAAATTGTTTCTTCTGTTCTTCTTTCATGTCCAAATTATTCTGCTAAAATGACCACTAGACAACCTCCACAAATTTGTGCTTTGATGCAATGCTCTCACAGAATCATCATTTTCACCCATCTGAAGTCTACACTTAACCTAAGTGGCCCTCATTGGTCTATTTAAGGCTGCGATCTCTGCCAACATTTTTTTTTTTTTAACATCTTTATTGGGGTATAATTGCTTTACAATGGTGTGTTAGTTTCTGCTTTATAACAAAGTCAATCAGTTATACATATACATATGTTCCCATATCTCTTCCCTCTTGCGTCTCCCTCCCTCCCACCCTCCCTATCACACCCCTCCAGGCGGTCACAAAGCACCGAGCTGATATCCCTGTGCTATGCGGCTGCTTCCCACTAGCTATCTACCTTACGTTTGGTAGTGTATATATGTCCATGCCTCTCTCTTTGCTTTGTCACAGCTCACCCTTCCCCCTCCCCATATCCTCAAGTCCATTCTCTAGTAGGTCTGTGTCTTTATTCCTGTCTTACCCCTAGGTTCTTCATGACATTATTTTTCTTAAATTCCATATATATGTGTTAGCATATGGTATTTGT
>NW_006791458.1:518695-553666 GCF_000442215.2 Lipotes vexillifer | reverse complement strand
CACCCCTCCAGGCGGTCACAAAGCACCGAGCTGATATCCCTGTGCTATGCGGCTGCTTCCCACTAGCTATCTACCTTACGTTTGGTAGTGTATATATGTCCATGCCTCTCTCTTTGCTTTGTCACAGCTCACCCTTCCCCCTCCCCATATCCTCAAGTCCATTCTCTAGTAGGTCTGTGTCTTTATTCCTGTCTTACCCCTAGGTTCTTCATGACATTATTTTTCTTAAATTCCATATATATGTGTTAGCATATGGTATTTGTCTTTCTCTTTCTGACTTACTTCACTCTGTACGACAGACTCTAGGTCCATCCACCTCATTACAAATAACTTAATTTCGTTTCTTTTTATGGCTGAGTAATATTCCATTGTATATATGTGCCACATCTTCTTTATCCATTCATCAGATGGTGGGCACTTAGGTTGTTTCCATCTCCGGGCTATTGTAAATAGAGCTGCAATGAACATTTTGGTACATGACTCTTTTTGAATTATGGTTTTCTCAGGGAGGATGCCCAGTAGTGGGATTGCTGGGTCATATGGTAGTTCTATTTGTAGTTTTTTAAGGAACCTCCATACTGTTCTCCATAATGTCTGCCAACATTTTAAATAGTGAAATGATTTCCCCCTTTGAATCTCCAAGCCTAAAGGACCTTATTGTCATTTAGTGCCACAGGAACGGCTTAAATAAATTTTAATATTATCAGACTATCTCTACATTAAAGAGAGTCCAGAAACTAAAATATGAAATTAGCTTGACACCCCAATACACTACACTCTTGCTAAATTTACACTGCAACTCCTTCCATTTCTTTGATTGAGCGTACGTAGGTCTATTCTTTATACATCCTGGAAGGCTGACTGGCATTTAAAATTCTGCCAAAGGACTTAACAAGCTGAGCTTGTTATGGAAATATTGGGTTATACCAATATTTTGGAAAATATGTGATTATACAGAAAATAAAAAAAAATTTTATTACCTTGGGGTAGCAAAATATCATAAGACAAACACAACATCTAAAGGTAAGAAAGCAAAAAAACAGCTGACTAGATGACATAAAAAAATGCAACTTCTCTATAATGAAAGTTACCATAAACCAAGTGAAAAGACAAATGATGAACTGAGAGAGTCATTATAAATATGAGACAAAGGGTTAATCTTCCCAGAATAAAAAAGAATGAAATATTTTAAAAAGAAGAAACATTAGCATGATATTGGCCAAAAACTGACAGACGAAAAATATCAGTGTCTGATAAGTATGTGAAGAGATGCTGAAATTCACTAGTGGTCAGGGAAAACGCAGGTTAATTAGAGAAAACAGCATCTACCAATCAGACTGGCAAAAATTCTTTAAAATACTGATAAAATACATACAGTGAGTTTATGATTTATACAATCCTTTAGAGGGCAATATGGAGGTCTCTAGGGATACTGTATTTTCAGTGGAGATATACTATTCAACCAATAATTTCAGTTTTCTTAACCTAATATCCTAAGGAATACAAGGGAGTGAAAAGATAGGTGGATGGTGCTTTTCATTGCCTCCACTGTATTGAGAGTGAAAACTTGCAGAAAACCTAAAGGTTCATCGACAGGATAATGATTAAACAATTCATGGCACATCCATATAATTCAATACTATGTAAGTGTTGAAAAAGGTGAGTGATATCTATTAGTATTGACATTGAAGGAGTCCATGACATATATAGTACTGAGAGTGTGGTTACAGAACAGTACTGCATAGAAAAAAGTTCTAAAGGCGGGTACAGAATCTGTTAACTCTGGTTGTCCCTGGAGGGTAGGAGAAAAGAATAAAGAGATTATATATTTTACTTTTTATATTCATATATCATAATCAAATACAAATGTGATGTTTTATAATTAAAATAAACGAAATGTCCATTTTCTAATCCAGTGTCAGGCAGTCACTGGGCCTGCCACACTCCCTCAGTCTTTGGCCTTGTGAATTTCTGAATGAGCATATTTGCAGACTGGTCTTCCTAATGATGTACATTAATTATGTTGAAGTTGTTGGTATAAGAGGTTTGTTCATCTCCACTGGGTGCTTTCTGTGTCCTGGCAGTTTTTCACCCAAGACAGGCAAAGTACCAACACCACCAAACCTCTCTTGGGGAACCGAGAGTTTGTACTCACTCAAGCATTCCCCAGCTTGACATCTAGTTCATTCTGCTGAGAATGTATTCTTTGAGGTTATCAGAGTAACCTAAAACTTTTCTAAGATTTATGGGTCAAAATTTTAATTTTTTTGTCAAATCCAGTCCTGTGATGGATTTTATAGAATCAAAGAGCATGTGTATTAAAATCATTGGTGTATATTAGCTGAGTGGAGAGTGCAGAGTATCTATACCACACAGAATCCATCCACCACCTGATGCCCCATCTTTCATATCAAACATTTTTCTTTAGGAAAGAACTATATAGCTAAAACTTGATACTTAAGCCTAGGAAGTTGCAAATCAAATGTAATATTGTATAAGAAACTCTTAGTTTAAATAAAGTTAAACTACTAAACACTAACACGTCCAGAGGTTTTTAAATGTCATGCTTTTAAAAAATGAACCAGACATGATTAAATCGGCATACATTAATATAAAAATCCTAACAGCTTTAAGTATTTAATTTCAATAAAACCTTATATAACTGGCAATAAAGCCAATAGCAGGTTTTGAAAGACAAGGTCCAAAACGTAAGTTACTTAGTACACAGACAATAGAACTATGATTTGGGATCTCAAAGTAGAACATGTATTTTTCAATTTAAAATTGGTCCTAGTCCACTAGGAGCAAACTTGCTGGCCATAATTCTAAGAAACCATGGGAGGATTTGAGATAGTGGGAACTTGTGTTTCAACACATATTCTTAAGTCATTTTATTACATGCACAAAATATCTATAGATGTCACATAAATGATTTGCCTTCCCCTTGATTCCAATTTGTAAAAAATATTTCAGAAAAATTCAGCAAAAAAGATTTTCAAAACAACATTTATCAACGTCAATAGAAAAGGACTTTAAAAATTAGTCTGTTAATATGTTAAAAGTAACCATTTAAAGACGCATTATTCCACAAATTTATTATTTATAGCCTATCTACATTTTTCAAACTGGGAGGTATAATTTGCTTGTGATTCTGAGTTTTTATTATACAAACCACATTTTTGTTTGCACAAAAGTTGTCTTATGGAAATAAGTAATAACCTTGATTAATTTTAACTCTCGAAGATAGATAACATGAAATATATTGGCCATTACGCACTTCATCATTCTTGCGCCATGCAGTATCCTCCATAAAATCAGACGGTATCTTAGATTTTTTAAAAGATATTTTTACTGCCAAATAAATAGCATAAATTTTAATGTATCATCAAATCTTTAGCCATCCTTAAATTCCAATTTGTCTTCCATGGCAACATGTTGATTAATCAAAAAATATACTGTTTTTTCCTTATTTTTGGTAAAAATGGAAATAAAATTATGTATAATACCCACGTGGTGTACTATAGGCCTTTGATAATTTCTCCCTTAAAATCATTTGTGCAGAATAAATAGAAAGCTTTATTTTTACCAATCCCTAACTCATTTTTTTTTCAGAATCACACAGTATCAAGGAGGAAGAGACTTATAACCCAGATGTTCTACCTCTGATTCTGTCATTAACCAGATCAATGACTTGAAAATATTGATTACTTATCTGTAAAATTGAATTGTTGAGCTAGGCAATATGTAGCTCTCAGTCCAGTGCACTTTGTTCTAACAATGGGAATAGTGCCAGAATTCGATGCATCCAAGTTAATACTTAAACTATTAGAGCTTACAGTTTAATAATTTGTAGTCATCCAGATCATCCAATTTAGCCAGATGCACGATGTCAACACTGTAGATAAATAAACTTCTAAGATATACTCCTAAAATTCTTTCTTCTACTGACTCATGTTCAAAGTGTGCAAAAAATCTGGACTTTAATATATTCTTTGTGCTAAAGAAAAGAAATTTCACTAACTAATGAGATTTGTTTTGAAAGCATGATTCTTCATAGATCTCAAATTCTGAGTTACATTCATCGGTAGGTAAGTAGGTAGGTAGATAGATAGTAGATCAATTATAGGTACATGGATACACACACACAGGTGCATGTATAAAATGCGTGCGTGTGTGTGTGTGTGGAGAAAGAGAGAGAAGGAGAGATGAGAGAGGGGGAGAGAGAGGGAGAGGCAGAAGGAGGAGACGATGGAGTTGGAAAAGAAGTGGGGGAGGAGGGGGAGTGGAGGAAGGAGAACAGAAGACTGGGACTGGGACCAGAAGGAATTGTTTTAGAGTATGTTTTTACCAATATTGATGAAAGGAATCTTCATAGATGGTTTCATCAATATAGTATTAGTATCTGGGATAACTCAATTAAAAACCTCTGGAATAGCTCTCAATTACAATATTTTATATGGGCCACTCTCAGAGAATGAGGAACAAATTACAGAGGATCTAAATTTCTATTGCTTAATGAATAAATAATATGGACTCTGGAGTCAGAAAGATATAGGTTTAAGGATACATTCCACAGGCGTTACAAGGTGTGCTACTGGGAACTTCATGAAACTTTTCATGAGCTTAAATTTCCTCTGCTCCAAGATAAGAATGGTGGTGATGATGATGGTGAGGATGATGATGTCATCATCTAATTCATGGGGTTGTTCTGACAATAAAATTAGGCAACATATATAAAGCACAGTGCCTGGCACATTTTACTTGGTATTATTCTCCTTTGAAGAAAGTTTACTGTGAAATAAATTTTCATATGATAAACTTACCATTAATGTGTAAACTAATAAACAATTAGTCCAGTTTGATCATATTGGCCTTTACCTGTTTAAATGGAAATATCTCAGTATAGCCTGGTTCTTCCCCTCCTTGGAGTCAGCTCTGCTGGGTTTTGTATACTTTCTTAAGGAAGTAAATTAAATATTTGGGTGGATCAGTCTAATCATGAGAAAATATAGATAAACCCTAGTTGAGGGATTTTCTAAATATACATGACCAGTACTCATCCAAAATGACAAGGTCATGAAACAAAAAGAAAGACTGAGAAACTGTCACGTTAAAAGAGACGATCAAGGCACGATGACTAAATGCCACATCTGGATTTGTTCCTCAAACAGAAAAAGGTGATTAGTGGAAAAAGTGGTGAAATCTTAAAAAAGACTAGTTTAGTCCATCGAATTTTAACAATCCTAACTTCTTCATTTTTATAAATGCATCATGTTTTGAAAAATGTTAACATTAGGCGAAGTTGGGTGAAAAACCTGAGGGAACTCTGTGTTATCTTTGCAGCTTTTCTGTAAATCTAAAGTTATGAGAGAGTGGCATGGACATATATACACTACCAAACGTAAAACAGCTAGATAGTGGGAAGCAGCCACATAGCACGGGGAGATCAGCTCAGTGCTTTGTGACCACCTAGAGGGGTGGGATAGGGAGGGTGGGAGGGAGAGGCAAGAGGGAGGAGATATGGGGATATATGTATATGTATAGCTGATTCACTTTGTTATAAAGCAGGGGATAAAATAAAGTTATTTCCAAACACAAAAAGCAAAAAAAATGTTTGGGTGGAAACTGAGGGCTAATATCTCCCATAAATGACCAAGCCCTTGCATATCTCTATTTCTTTCCCCCAATCCTTTACGTACAGGCTTCTCCCATAACAGAAGGGTCTCAGCACTGTCCTGAACTCACCTATGTTCTTACGTCCACACCAGGCCTCCAAGGAAAACGTTTGAGAATATTATACCCACATAACCATGTGCAACTTCTCAGGTTTCAAATAAGTGTCAAAAATAGAAAATTTATGGCTCAGGGACCATCAGTGTTGTTAGCCAGAACTCATTCCAGCTAAGTTCGAAGAACACAACATATTTTTATTACTCTAATAAATTAATCAGCAATGACAGTTTTGTGGCAATTAGGTTATATAAACTTCTTACCACAAAGACCCATCATTAGGTTATATTTTTAAACTTCCATATGTCACCTCAAGTTAGGCAGAAAGAAACAGGCAATGCAATCTTTATGACAGATTTTCTTAAATTCACCACTTTTACCATTTCTCCTGACATTTTGTTGAAATTTTAATACTCTACACTTTAACATTTGACAGGTTTGCTTCAACTAACTTAGTTAAGCAGGAGCGTATGTTATAAAATGGCAAACCATGCCCTCTTTTTTTTTTTTTTTTGGTGAGAACAGTGGGTCAATTTAACAAGACAGGTTTTTAAAAATCTGTGATATCAAAGAAGTATTCGTAGGGTAGACTTTTTGCAAAACAACTTTCACTTAGTTTCTTTAATCACTGAGGTATTCTCCCAGGGTGCAGTGGTGGGAATAAGAGTAGGTCGAATGTGAAATAATTTCACAGCAGAGAAAAAGACCTTGTTCTATTTAAAATGTAAATTCTGAATTTTTACATAGCATAGAAAACTTAACTTCATAGCCCACAAAGAATATACAATATTAGCGTTAGGAATCATGCCCAGGGAGAAAATTGGGACAACACATCAGGAAAAGTCTCTTCCCCTCCTTTTATATATGCAAGATCTAAGTAAATATATTTCAATTATTTCTCCAGTTAGAGAGATAACAGGTACTGACCCACAGAACTTGGCTGCAGATATCAACAAAATGTAATGGAAAATTCTGCTCTTCCAGAGTCTAAAAGGCAGAAACAATAGAGAATGGATCACCAAACCAAGAGACTCAGCATTCACTGATGGTTCATTAGTTGTCTCTAAGAAGGGGCTGAATCACGTTAGGAAGCACCTCCTGGCCAAGACTTGTGCTATCAGTGCAGCAGCTCAAGATTACTGCGGAGGGATTGAGAGCAGGACTGGTGACATAATTTGTGGGGTACAAAATTAAAATGAGGGGTGCCTTCCTCAAAAATTATTAAGAATTTCAGGACAGTGACAACATCATGTGCCCATGATGTGAACCTGATAGAGATTTTAACTTGGAAGGCAGCCAGAGATGTGCTCATCTCCAGTTCTGTCACTTACTCAGATAAATGAAATATTCACCTGGAACCACGACAAAAGGTCCACATGACAGTATTTATGATTCTCTTCGCCTCTTCATACAGAAATGATCAGACATCCAAGTAAACAAGAATAATCATAATATTTTGAACTAAGAGAACATCTAGTGACTATCTAGTCTAACTCTTCCACTCCCTGAAGAACTTAATTGATTTACAGCACTACTCAATGGCTCCAACTTAGGTCTCATGACCTCAAATACAGTACTCTTTCAGTAACATCGTGGTGCAAGAATCGTTGTTAATGGCTCAGGCTTTGGAACCAAATATCCTGAACCCATATTCTGACTCCACTACTCTGTGAAACTTTGGGCAAATTGCTTAACTTCTCTGTGCCTCAGTTTTCTTATCTGAAAATGGGCATACTAACAGTACTTCCCAGGATTAATTATTTCATATAAAAATTCAAAACACTGTCATACAATGTTTAATAAATGTTAGCTATTACTATTTCACACTTCACTTCTAAAAACACCTTATTTTGGAAACTCTATGGTTAATCATACTGATTGGTACATGAAATAAAAGCTAAATTAGAGAGTTAAGTGGATCTCCAGCTAGATGCATAATTTTTAAATACAAATTTATATTAATGAGTTGATGTGTATATGGCAGGGCTACGCTTGTGCATCATTCAAACTTTTTTACTAACAGTTTAGATAAAAACGTGTGTGATATGGTTAATATGGTATAAAATTTGTTAATGGAACAATTCTGGGAGAGAGCTTTTTTTGTTTGTTTTATTTCTGAAAATCAGGATGCAGAAATTACTGACAGAAGGAAAGAATA
Organism: Lipotes vexillifer; assembly: GCF_000442215.2. Taxonomy (NCBI): domain Eukaryota; kingdom Metazoa; phylum Chordata; class Mammalia; order Artiodactyla; family Lipotidae; genus Lipotes; species Lipotes vexillifer. The sequence goes on along the minus strand of NW_006791458.1, from coordinate 545,778 downwards.
AAGATAAAATTTCACAAGGAGACCTGACTTTTTTAATTTTAAAAAATATGAAAGACATGTGACTGTAAAGTTGACTGCAAGCTCCATGTGAAATCACAAGGCACTGTGATTTTCCAGAAATTAAGTACAATTTTAAGTTGCATTAATAGGGTATCCAATGAAAGAAAGGGTGAAAAGAGGTCAAATTTTATTGTCAGCTAATAGTGGAGCCAAAAGTAACAGCACAGGTCTAAAGTTTCTCAATACATTCCTTTTCAAAAATCTTTAAAAATGTAAAAAGCATTTTCAGCAGGTATGCCATGCAAAAAAGCCATGGGCTGGAGTTGGCCCAGAGGTCATTGTGTGCCAACCTCTGGTCTAAATATTTTCATCCAATTAAAAAGCAGAGTTTTTCAAAACATATAAAAAGTAAGGTCCTATACTGTGAGATGTACGAGAGACAGACTTTAAATATGAGGGCAAAGGTACACTGGAAATAAGTGGATAGAAAGACTTATCATGTAAAAAGCGAGCATGATAATGCTTTTAACATCAAATAAACTACACTTTGAGACAAAGAATATTACCAGAGATAAAAGACAATCTTTCCTAATAATAAAAGGGAAAATTCATCAGGAAGACATAACAATTAGCAATATGTATGTCACAAATACTATTAACCATCTTGTAACTGTCATATATAGAACAGTACATCCTTCCGGTATAGAACACACATTCTCTTAAAATGCACACAGCATATTTACCCAAGATAGACAAGCTTCCATAAATTTTAAAAGGATAGAAATTATAAAAAATATATTTTCTGACAACAGCAGGATTTAATTAGAAATTACTAATAATACTCTCTAGGAAAACTTCAACTAATCAGAAGTAAAACAGCACAATTTCAAAGAATTCATAAGACAAAGATGAAATCATAAGAAAAATGAGAAACTATGTATGTTGAAAAGAATGACCGTGAAAATATATTAACATTTTAGGAAGGCAAATAAAGCAGAGTTTAGAGAGAAGGTTGTATCTTTAAGTTTCATATCAGAATAGAAGAAAGATTTTTAATCAGTGGGCCTAAGTTTTATCTAAAAAAATCTAGAAAAAGATGGGTAAAGTAAATATAAATGAAGTATAGGAAGAAAGTAATAAAGACCATAAATGAAATACAAAACAGACAGACAGCAGAGAAAACTAACAAGGAAAAAGACACTTTTTTTAAGAAATACTAACAAAATTGACAAACCTCTAACAAAACTGATTAATGAAAGAACACAAATTACCAATATCAAAAATGGAAAAGGGATTATCACTACAGATGGTATGGACATTAAAAGGATAATCAGAGAATATGATGAACAGCTTTATGCCAAAATTCAATATCTTTGAAGAAACAGAACCATTTATTGAGAAATGCAGCTTACCAAAAATGACACAAGAAGAAACAGAAAATCTGCTTAGCCCTATATCTATAAAGACATTAAATTTATCAAAAAACTTCCCCAAAGGAAAATTCCAGACCCAGATAGCTTCACTTGTGAATTCTATCAAACATTCAAGGAAGAAAAAAACACCAAGCTTACACAAACATTTTCAGAAAATGGAGAATGGGAGCCATCATCCTTAGTCATTTCTGAAGCCAGCATAACTCTAATACCAAATCCTGACAAAGGCATTTCCTAAAATGCAAAATTATAGCTCAGTATCCCTTATGGAGCAAAATTCTTTAACAAAATATTAGAATATCACAATCAATAACAAAAAAATGACAATGCATCATGATCAGGTAATATTTATCCCACGAGTGCAAGGTCAGCTTATTGTTCAAATCAATTAATATAATCCACAAAATAACATAATGAAGAAGAAAAAACATATGATCACCCACTAAAGAGCTACTTATTCTTCACTTTTAATAAGACTGAGAAGGAGGCACCTGATAGCTGGAACTCAATTTCCTTATGAAAGGATATCCTTTAAAATCTGAGAGTTTCTAGCTTAATGAAACACACTAGTCCCATTTTTCCTTCCTCTTATTTATTTCATAATTGGAGGAGGTAGTGATGGCCGAAGTTTGAGGGCAAAACAGAACAGATTTCCCTGAATGTAGCAAGTGATAAACAAACATGGTTTGGACTGGCTGACCTTATTCATGTAACCATTCATCTAGCCATCCACCCACCCATCCCTTATTCAACAAATACTTCTGGGTTTTGCAATACTTTGTACTCAGCACTTTAGACTTCTGACATGACACTATACATAGAGTATCCTAAAGATGCTACCAGAAAACTACTAGAGCTAATCAATGAATTTGGTAAAGTAGCAGGATACAAAATGAATGCACAGAAATCTCTGGCATTCCTATATACTAATGATGAAAAATCTGAAAGTGAAATCAAGAAAACACTCCCATTTACCATTGCAACAAAAAGAATAAAATATCTAGGAATAAACCTACCTAAGGAGACAAAAGACCTGTATGCAGAAAATTATAAGACACTGATGAAAGAAATTAAAGATGATACAAACAGATGGAGAGATATACCATGTTCTTGGATTGGAAGAATCAACATTGTGAAAATGACTCTACTTCCCAAAGCAATCTATAGATTCAATGCAATCCCTATCAAACTACCACTGGCATTTTTCACAGAACTAGAACAAAAAATTTCACAATTTGTATGGAAACACAAAAGACCCCGAATAGCCAAAGCAATCTTGAGAACAAAAAATGGAGCTGGAGGAATCAGGCTGCCTGACTTCAGACTATACTACAAAGCTACAGTAATCAAGACAGTATGGTACTGGCACAAAAACAGAAAGATAGATCAATGGAATAGGATAGAAAGCCCAGAGATAAACCCATGCACATATGGTCACCTTATCTTTGATAAAGGTGGCAGGAATATACAGTGGAGAAAGGACAGCCTCTTCAATAAGTGGTGCTGGGAAAATTGGACAGGTACATGTAAAAGTATGAGATTAGATCACTCCCTAACACCATACACAAAAATAAGCTCAAAATGGATTAAAGACCTAAATGTAAGGCCAGAAACTATCAAACTCTTAGAGGAAAACATAGGCAGAACACTCTATGACATAAATCACAGCAAGATCCTTCTTGACCCATCTCCTAGAGTAATGGAGATAAAAACAAAAATAAACAAATGGGACCTAATGAAACTTCAAAGCTTTTGCACAGCAAAGGAAACCATAAACAAGACCAAAAGACAGCCCTCAGAATGGGAGAAAATATTTGCAAATGAATCAACTGACAAAGGATTAATCTCTAAAATTTACAGGCAGCTCATGCAGCTCAATAACAAAAAAATAAACAACCCAATCCAAAAATGGGCAGAAGACCTAAATAGACATTTCTCCAAAGAAGATATACAGACTGCCAACAAACACATGAAAGAATGCTCAACATCATTAATCATTAGAGAAATGCAAATCAAAACTACAATGAGATATCATCTCACACCAGTCAGAATGGCCATCATCAAAAAATCTAGAAACAATAAATGCTGGAGAGGGTGTGGAGAAAAGGGAACACTCTTGCACTGCTGGTGGGAATGTGAATTGGTTCAGCCACTATGGAGAACAGTATGGAGGTTCCTTAAAAAACTACAAATAGAACTACCATATGACCCAGCAATCCCACTACTAGGTATATACCCTGAGGAAACCAGAATTCAGAAAGAGTCATGTACCAAAATGTTCATTGCAGCTCTATTTACAATAGCCCGGAGATGGAAACAACCTAAGTGCCCATCGTCGGATGAATGGATAAAGAAGATGTGGCACATATATACTGGAATATTACTCAGCCATAAAAAGAAACGAAATTGAGCTATTTGTAATGAGGTGGATAGATCTAGAGTCTGTCATACAGAGTGAAGTAAGTCAGAAAGAGAAGGACAAATACCGTATGCTAACACGTATATATGGAATTTAAGAAAAACAAAAATGTTATGAAAAACCTTGGGGTAAAACAGGAATAAAGACACAGACCTACTGGAGAACAGACTTGAGGATATGGGGAGGGGGAAGGATGAGCTGTGACAAAGCAAAGAGAGAGGCATGGACATATATACACTACCAAACGTAAGGTAGATAGCCAGTGGGAAGCAGCCGCAATCCACAGGGAAACCGGCTCGGTTCTTTGTGGCTGTCTGGAGGGGTGGGATAGGGAGGGTGGGAGGGAGGGAGACAAAGAGGGAAGAGATATGGGAACATATGTATATGTATAACTGATTCACTCTGTTATAAAGCAGAAACTAACACACCATTGTAAAGCAATTATACCCCAATAAAGATGTTTAAAAAAATTAAAAAAAAATAAAAAATAAGTAAACACAGTGCTCACCTCACGGAGTTTACAGTCAATAAAGAAAGGCAGACATTGATTATAAAATAATACAAATAAATACCACAATTGCAACAACTGCTATGAAGAAGTAGGACAGGTGCTTGGAGAGAGGGAAATTAGAGAAGGATATGCTAAGAAATGAATTTTAACTTTAGGTTTGAAGCATGACTAGGAGTTAGCTAAACAAGGAAGGGAGGAAAAGTACTCTAGGCAAAGAGAACAAACAGCAAGTAAAAAGTTCTTGAGGCTATTCAAAAATGGTACAGGTACACGGACTGCCTTCTCTGGAGCTTAGGTAAAGCATAGTTAGGCTGACGGGTCAAGACTGCTCACTCCCCCTCACACCTCTTCTATCTTGCAGTCATCAAGAGGTAATTCTCACTAACTCACTGTGATTTGTGAGAATATAACAATTACTAATACTGATACATCTTTTGGGGAACTTATGAAAGTCCAGGAAAGAAAGTCAAAGAGAAGCTTTTATTGTTTGATCCTCTCTTCCTGCATTCCATAGTCAAAAGAAAAGAAAAGAAAAGAAAAGAAAAAAAAAACCCTTAATTTCTTTGTTTAAGTGGACATTTCAGACAAAAGTTTTTCTATGTAGCATACTGTGCTTCAGAAATTTTTCTCAGATATTTTTGGTTTTAGAGTTATAGACGCCGATAATGGTTAAACAAAAAGCTTAAAATGTTAGAAATTAGGTCTAGAAAAGTAAGACCACACTGAGTCTACATAAATTCCATCCACTCCTCCTGGTGTAGGAATTGAATCCTGGCTCATTGGGACTTTAATATGTTAGGGCAGAGTGATTTAGATGGACTGAAGATTTCTCATTGCTTTAGGAGTGTCATTTATCTCGTACTTGTCAAAAGAGAATTGGGTAGATTATCTGTTTTTTTTTTTTCTTTTTTTATTATTTTTTCCTTTCTGGAAAACCTGACTAAACATTCTGTCTCATATTTCTCAGAAGAGAGAAATGGTTAAAATGAGAATTACAAACCCCCTTTTGCTTATCATAAATCCTTTCATTGGCTCTTCAACAACTCTTTTTTTTTCTTTACATAATTTCTTCCAATTCGTTTCATGGTTTCCCAAGCCCACTGAGGTATCAGTAAGTATGTGTTTAACTGAGTATCAGTTACAGTTTGAAGTTGTGTTCTTAAACCTGTATTGTTTTTATTAACTAAATGAATAAGCACCACCAGCATGGTTAAATTACCAGACTCTGCAATTAGACTCTTGGGATTAAATGAATTCTAATCTCACCACTTCTGGATGTGTGTTTTAAATTCTTTAGCCCTCAGTTTCCCCATCTGTAAAATGGGAATAACAATGTACCTACCCAAGTAACTGCTGGGAGGATTAAATAAGATTATCAATGTAGAAGGTTTAGCTAAAAGAATCCACAAAAAATGACATTCCAAGTAGCAGATGTTGTTTAGTATTATATTGCATATACTTCTTCAAATCTTAAAAGGGTCTTTTTGTTAAACTTTAAGGAACATTTTGCTAATGTATCTTCACAACCAGAAAACTGTAGCCACTTAGCAAGACCTTTATTTACTTAAAGCACTAAGAAGAGAATAGGGAACTGGAAAGACATATACAAGTAACAACTTTTTTGCATACATAAGTAATTTGTAATACCCTCTGTCTTCTGCTCATATATTAAGTGATTCTGATACAATTACAATTCAAAACAGCCACAATTATTCAACTCAACGCCAACTCATCCTTAATGCATTTTTCTCTTTTCTGTCCACCAACCTTTATTATTTGGCTGTAAATTTGATTAAGTTTGGACTCAAGCAATACTTTATGTCAGAGGTTTATGTACAAACAAAATGCTTCAGAACATATATCCATAATAAATATTTATTTCTAAAGGTGGTTAAAAACGAAGCATTTGAAATCAATTAATCTAACAACGAGTGGCTTGCTTTTAGTGAGAAATAAATCTTTTTAAAAATCTGTTTATCAGAAGAAAATTAGAGAAACAAAGTGACTAGCAATGGTTTAAGAGATTCTTGATACATTTATGGATATTATGATAGAAAGATACACTTAACCAACAGAATATAAACATTTTCCTTAATTACAGGGACTGAAAGGCATTAGCACAACTTCCTACCTTAAAACAGTTTAACCTAATGCCCAGTTCCATCACTAGTGTTCATTTGACTGCAGCATCATCTTTCTTATATTTAAAGCAGATACAGCTGCGTGGTTATGTGTATTGAGAGTTAGGTCCCTGGGGATGGACTATCTGGGACTGAATCCTGATTCCATGCCTCAGTGTGTGATCTTTGCTTAATCTCTTACTTTTATAAGGTTGGCATAATAAAATGAGACAATGAATGTAAGGCACTTAGCACTTAGTAAGTGCTCAACAAATTTTATCTATCTATCTATCTATCAAAAATTGCCACAGGACAATTCACATAAAGTCTCTAATACTTTCATTTAAGTAGCCTGAAATCACTTGCCAAATGGCTTGGGAGCAAGGAGGGTGATAAATCCCAACAGAGGGGCGTATACATTAGGGAATTCCTAAGTCCACTATTTTGTTTTGGGAAGATCTGGACCTAGGGTAAACTTTGGTGAAATAAATGAATTAAATTAGTGAAGAATCTCCTGACTTCCTGTCATCTGCAAAGCAATCTAGGAGATAAAAGATAACACAGACATAACCCTTGCTTCAACAAGCATAGCAATCAAGGTTCTTAGATGCAAGCAATAGAAACTGACTTGGGTTAAATTAAACAGAAAGGCATTTATTAAACTGATAATGAACAGCTTATAGAAGACCAGAGACCTAAGTGTGGAAGCTACACAGTCAAGAAAAATATCAAAAATTATACAGCAGAACTTGTTTAGTGAAGTTATCATTGCCACCCCCATGGGTAGAGGTAATGCAGTTCTCATTGTGGACACCTTTGACATGTGTCCCTGAGTACCTCTTCCCATCCACTGCCAAGGCTCCTCCTTTTATTTAGGGTGGACTTTTCCACAGTCACTGGTTCTTACTGCATGGTTTCCAATTCAAAATTATATAATGGGTAGTGTCTTGGTCTTGCACCCACCTTCTAGTTGCAAGGGAAACTAGAGAATGAGTTTCTGGCTTTTTTTAGCTTTTGCTATGGGAGGTGGGTTCTGTCTCATAATGTAGAGGATTCTTCAAACATAGTAATCATACATATACATATATTCATTCCTTTTAAGATTCTTTTCCCATTTAGGTGATTACAGAACGCTGAGCAGAGTTCCCTGTGCTGTACAGCAGGTCCTTGTTGGTTATCTATTTTAAATAGAGCAGTGTGTACATGTCAATCCCAAATTCCTATTTTCTTCAAGCAGACATTCACATGCTAACCTGTGTGGCCTTCGTAAGTTACACAACTTCCCCAAGACATCATATCTTCATTTGTAAAGAGGAAATAACATTAGTAGCTGCCACATGCGAGATTTAGGTGACATCAGGTTTGTATAGACACAATACCATATCTGGCACAAAGTAAGCATTTAATAAATGGTAGTTACTATTACAGATGACAGTGATCATGACGACAATAAACATAATAATCATGGTAGCAGCTACAGTGGAAATGGCTCAGGGATAGACGGTAGGCTCTGGAGGCCATCACAAAGAGAGGGGTATTTGGTTTGCAGTATTGAAAGCCTACTGAAAGGAACATATCTTCAAGGGCTAACACAGGAAGCCAGGTTCAGGATACGAGAACAGTCAGTCTGAGTTGGATTCACTGGGCTGCAACTATCTAACAAATACAACATGAGTCTTCTGGAAATGCTTCAGGGAAGGTCTTTGGATGTATTTACGCCTCTGGCTTCTTAGGTTCACATCAGGTTTCACAAAGTGCTCTCTAGCCTTCACTAAAAATGCTAAGAAGGCCACAAATGTGGCATTTTCACTTAACCAGGATCAAGTATAAAATGAGGCCCAGCCAAGAAGAGACGGTTTTTGTAGGATGACAGCAGTGTTGGCACCTCTCCTGAGCCTAAAGGAAAACCTAGTGAACAAGTTTGTATCCCCTCCCACTACCTTCCCTCCAGGAGATTTGCCATAGAAAAATTTTTAATATACAACATGCACTGAAACTGCATTTTTGGCTCTAATGGGAAATTTCAAAGCAAGAGATAAATGAGCATTAGAACCATCAAAGAAGGTGGCCATGACTCTCAGAAAGGTAAATATTATATACAGTGTGAGTTTTTGAGCAGAGCCTTATCCAGCACTCAGGGTCCTGAGGGACTTAGGAATCATTTAGTTTTTAAGAAAATGATTCACCTTTATGAACCCATAATGCCAATCAGTTTTCTTATAATTGCTCCTTGCTGTTCGTTGAGCTTCAAGCTGAGCTTGGGCCAGCACATTCCTGAACTTCACAGCTGTGCTTACCATGTGGTCAGAGGGGTGAGCAGCTTTTGGGCTCTAAGCTCATTTAATTACCTAGTCAGCTCAATACAGGTGAGGGATGGAAGCCAGTGTGTTCAATTGATGGGGGTTTCACATATTTTTTTATATTGATGTCTTTTCACTGTTACAGAGCAAAAATCCAATCAGGCATTGTGTCTACTGCTAAAATATTTCTCCCCAAATTCTCTGTATTTAAAACTCTAAATTCCAAAGGTACCTGTTGATTCATGTGGAAGTCTTGATCACTGCCAGCGTAATACAGTCTACCCACACTCTACCCTTTACTCCAGCAGGTACTATGTAAATGTACCCACTTAACAAACTGCTTCACTTCGCACACCATGGCAGAAACAGCCTAATGGTGTGTTCAGGAAAATGAACCAAGCAGGGAGATTTTCACCAGTGAGATTGGCAGATACTAATTTGGTAACACTGAATTTTCCTTCTTTGGGGTTTGCCCACTTAGGAATAATAAAAGAATGGATTCCTTTGCAATTAAGAAAAGGACTTTCTTATACTTCTTCAATTCTAATGTGCTTGATGTTCCTTTTATATTTCAGCATTTTTGAAATCAGGGTATACCTACCAAGGGATGAGTACATTCAATGTAGAATTGTATTATTCTTATTAATGTAATGGTGAATCTTACAACTGATGGTATTTAAGAGAAGAAAATAGTCATTTGCCAGATATTGACGTCTTATAAAATAGATATCCTGCATTGCTGTCATACTTGCTCAAAGACTGACCTGCAGTGTATACAATAATTCTAATGCTCCTTAAGTTTTAAGTTCTTTTTTCTTTTAGTCCATTCATTTTACATTAGAAAAAATGTCCATATAACCTGTAAGCTGCACAAGATGTCACCACGAATGTAAACCAAGTATGAAAGAAACTCTCGTCCTGAAAGTTGAAATGAGTACATTTCCTATAAAACCATATCAAAAAACTTTAAATTTTATATTTTCTATGTTGTAGCTATTCAACTTCTATGGATTTGTTTATATATTAGTGTTTTCAGACTTTTCTGAGATGGTGGAAATGTTCTGTATATTTTCACTGTCTAATGTGGCATAAACATATGGCTACTGAGCATATGTTACATGCCTGGACTGACTGTGGAACTGAATTTTTAGTTTAATTTTAATTGATTTACACTTAACATTATGTATTATATTGAATAGAAGAGCCGTATATCTATACACATGCATATATAATCATAATTGCATTTAACAATATAGCTTTGATTGTACACAAATTATAACATTATTTAAAAAGCAACTAGTAGAATTACGTTCTACAATAGAGAACAGATTAAATAAATTATGGTCCAGCTATATAAGCAATACTAGACACTACAAATTATAAGAGAATATTTCAGAAAATAAGGTATTTGCGATATGCTTTTAAATTTTAAAACTGAGGTTGAGATGAATGACTGCTTCTCCTTCTCACCTCTGCTCAAACAGAAGACCAGCTCTTGGTGGAAGGGATGTCAGTGCCAAAAGATGAAGCTGTGGGCGCACTCCATCTCATCCAAGCTGCGAAACTTGGCAATGCAGAGGCCCAGAGCATCCTGAGAACAGCTGGAACAGTGTTGGGTCTTGGGGTTGTGAACATCCTCCACACTATGAATCCTTCCCTTGTGATCCTCTCTGGAGTCCTAGCCAGTCACTATATCCACACTGTCAAAGACGTCATCCACCAACAAGCCTTGTCCTCGGTTCAGGACGTGGACATGGTGGTTTCGGATTTGGCGGAACCCGCCCTGCTCGGCGCCACCAGCATGGCTCTGGACTACACGACTCGCAGGATCTACTAGTCCTCCGAAGAGTGGACGTGGACCAAGATTCAAGAGCTCCTTGTTGGAATCAGGCCAGCTGAGAAGCCACTAGGACTTACAGCCCCTGAAAGATTCACCATCCCAGAAGGATCGTTGCTACTGACAAGCAGACACCTCTCCCTTCAATAGCTTTTCATACTATGTTGAATATGACCCTGGAGTGTTGATTAAGGCAGTGTTTGTTGTGTGTCATACCTAGAGCCCACATCTGTGAATCTGGATTCTGGCTAAATAAGATTCCACGCTCGCACTGGTGTCAAGATAATAAAGGCCAAGGTTCTTGCTATTAATTTCAACCTGGAAGAAATACTGATAGCCACCATTTATTAAGTGCCTACTGTGGGCCAGGCTCTGAACTTGGTGCTTCATATGCATTATTCTAAATTCTCACAACCAGTAAGGTAGGTGTTTTAATTCCCATTTTATAGAACCCCAAACTAAGTCAAGTGGTGTGCCTAAAGCCACATGGCTAATGAGTCTTCAAGACAGGGTTTGACCCAGGTCCCTCTGTGTTTTTTCTGCTAAGCCACACAAACCTCTCTTCATATCAAAAACTTCCAAAGTGAAACTATATTCTAATTTATTCCAGGCTACCAAGAGCTTTCACAAGAATATCTCATTAGTAAATGAATCGATTCATCTTGACACTATTTCTCAGTGATGAATTTAATAAAATATTCCTGTATGCTGTGGAAATTTTGCCAGTACAGTATTTGGTCTAGTGACAGGTTTTTATGGGTACTTTTAGATGACCTATAAAAGGACATGCATATGTTTTTCAGATTGTTTATTATTTTAGGAAAACCTGAAGGTTTCTACAACATTATTTCAATGTTCACATATAAAATGAAGGAGTAAAGTTTGCATTTGAATTACTTCCTTCCTTGTGGGTTAATGTGAAAAGATAGGTTGGCTGATTCTTAGAACTCTGTCAGTTCTGAAATAATCTCCAGGTCGTGGTTGATTCCTGGGAAGGAAGCTAGTTAGCTTGGCCATCAGTGTCTGGGGCGGGTCAGTATACAGTGAAGGGGCATCAGCTGTTCTTTGACAAAACCTACAACCACTGTATACACCAGAGAGTTGCACTGCTACCAAGTTTCATACCAAATATTTGGAAGGATGGTATTGAATCTAAAACCAAATCTTATTTTTATTAAATTCATGGAAAGGTTAATATATTCCAACATAATTATTACATATAGCTAAATGATCACATCTTAATTTATTTTAATGTATATATTTTTCTGTTACTGTTCTGAGCCAAATTCTAAAAAAATAAATGTATTTCCTTGTGGAAAAAAAAATGAGGTTGAAAATTGTATAGGCAGTTAAAAATTACATATGTGTATGAAAAAGGAGAGTTCCAGTTTAAGATGACATATATACCCTTCCCATCTTACTTGAATCTCATAAATAACTATAAAAGGAAGGAAGAGTTAAAATCCATAATAGCCTTACAAAATAGGAAAGTATGCCATCCATGGGCCAGTAATTTTGAAAAATGTACAGAAGTTTGGATGTAGGTGAGGTTACACAGATAAAGAAAACCAAATGGAGAAAGAAGTTTTACATGGGGGCATGCAAGGGAGGGAGCCCATCTCCTCACTAGCATACTAGAGCCATGACTTCACAGTGTGGTCCTCAAACCTGCAGCATTAGTGTGACCAAGGCATTGTGAGAAATGCAAATTCTCAGGCCTCATCCCAGACCCACTAATTTAGAAACCCCAGGGATGGGACCCGACACTCTGTGTTTTAACAAGCCCTCCAGGAGGTTCTCATGCCACTCAAGTCTGAGAACCAGGCCCCTAGAGCACACTTTCTCAACTTTGGCTGTTCATTGTCATCACTCTGGGAGCTTTTAAAATTACTGATTCAGTAGGTCTGTGGTGTGACCCATTCATTTGGACTTTTAAAAACTTCTCAGGTGATTTCATGTGCAGCAAGGGTGAGAACCTATGTACTGGAGAATTTGCAAACTCAGTTAGGAAACCCAGAGTGGGAACCACATGGAACCACTAGACCAGTCTTCATCTTTCTCCTACAACTGGCTCTGGTGACTGCACTCAAGATAATGCTGGAAGAAGGCTCCCTACACAAAGTGGGGGATGCCTGTATTCCTAGTTTAGATACTGGCCTGAAGAGAGGACCAGAACAGAGTCCCAGATAGCCATAGGCACCTCTATAAATGGAGGGGAAAAAAACTAGGTGGTAGTACCATCAGTTCCTTCCAGGAGTGAAAGAGTGAAATAATCTGAAGTGCTTAAGCCTCAGATGAGTCTTGGTTACCTGTGAAAGGTCCTAGCATACTCTACGAAAGAGAGAGGTTGTCTTTACCATGTAGCACAGGGAACTCGGCTCAATATTCTGTACCAACCTAACTGGGAAAAGAATTTGAAAAAGAATAGATACATGTATATGTATAACTGAATCACTTTGTTGTACACCTGAAACTAACACAACATTGTTAATCAACTACACTCCAATATAAAATAAAAAGTTAAAAAACAAAGAGAGAGGTTGTCTGATCAGCATGCCCAATTCTCCTCTTGCCCTGCACTTCTCAGCAAAGAAGCTGGCTATGCAAACAACCATATAACAGTACTGGGGAAACTCACATCAGGTCAGAAAACCTCTCTCATAACCTGAGCTGATCAAACTAGCTGTTTATTTACAAATATAAATAGACTACCAAGATCAGCAGATGAATAAGGGAAACCATCAGCATGAAAAAGAAAGATCAAGATAAACAAACATACATCATCACAAAAGGAAATAGATGAAGAAAGCAGAAGCAAACTTGTAAAACAGCTTAAACTGATATCATTTAAATTAAAAAGAACATTCCAAAAGAGAACAAATGACTATGGAAAACTAGTAGTCAAAGCATAAGGAAGAGGTCTTATAAATTGAAAACATGATTGCCAAAATATAATATTCACTAGTAATAGTTTCTTTAGAATAAAAGAAATATTACAAAGTTGAGAGAAAAATATCTAAGAATTTTAGTTCAGAGCCATGCGGGATCCAAGATCAACCTACTGGGATTCCAGGAGGAAAAAAATAGAGACTACAGAAAGAGAAAATGAAAAATGTAAAAAATACTTCTTTTTACTCTGGGGGGAAAAAACTGTAGAGTTCACTATTTTCATTTTTCATACTCAACATCAAGATGCACCCTTTAGTGTGGAGAAAAGGGAACCCTCCTACACTGTTGGTGGGAATATAAATTGGTGTAGCCACTATGAAAACCAGTATGGAGGGTCCAAAAAAACTAAAAATAGAGTTGCCATATGATCCAGCAATCCCACTCCTGGTCATATAACTGGAAAAAACTATAATTCAAAAGGATACATGCACCCCTATGTTCATAGCAGCACTATTTACAATAGCCAGGACATAGATACAACCTAAATGTGTATTGACACATGAATGGATAAAGAAGATGTGGTACATATATATAATGAAATATTACTCAGCCATAAAGAAGAATGAAATAATGCCATTTGCAGCAACATATGTGGACCTAGAGATTATCATACTGAATGAAGTAAGTCAGACAGAGAAAGACAAATACCATAGGATATCACTACTTATATGTGGAATCTAAAATATAACACAAATGAACTTATGTATGAAACAGAAACAGATTCACAGACAGAGAGAACAGACCTGTGGTTGCCAAGGGGGGAGGGGTGGGGGAGGGATGGATTTGGAGTTTGGGATTAGCAGAGGCAAACTATTATACATAGAATGGATAAAAAACAAGTTCCTACTGTATAGTATAGGGAGCTATATTCAATATCCTGTAATAAACCGTAATGGAAAAGAATATGAAAAAGAATATATATATATATATATATATATATATATATATATATACACACACACACACACACACATATAACTGAATCACTTTGCTACAGAGCAGAAATTAATACAACACTATAAATCAACTATACTTCAATAAAAGAAATTTGAAAAAAAGGTGCACCCTGGATATCCAAGTCACTACTCTACTTTCTAACAGTGGAAGAATTGAAAGGGTGGAAGTCAAAGTCCAGAGATACACGAAGGTCACAAATAATATCTGCATGAGGTGCCAGATATTCTAAACACACATCCCGGTACTTGTCTATGGTCACGTGGGACTAATAATTGTTAAACGAAGATCACATCTAAAAAGGTATCTCCACACCACAAGGAATGGAAGACAAACCTCCTACTTCCACAGTACTAGATACACTTCAAGAAAATATCAAAACAGGTCAGTGGCTTGAATTAAATTTGTATACCATGACACCATGGAGTGTTTGCAATGCATTTGCTTTCCCCTTGATGAATAATTATGTCGAAGCCTCACTTGAATGTCTCAAGAATATTTTTCTTATTTGAAATAATGAGGATCACCTGTAATATCTGGTAGCTTCATTATTTACCACCACCACCCCCACAGACACAGACACATGCACACATACATTTTCTTCTGTTCTTATCCTTCTTAAAGCATTAAGGAGACTGATCAAAAACCTCAAGGGGGTTCTAAGATTACTTAGAAAGATGGGAAAACGTGGGGGCCTTAGACTGATTCCTCACAGACGCAACTGTAAAATGTATTCCTGTGAGGAAAACCTAAGAAAAGGAAGATTGCCAGCAACATGGCAACAGACTATCAGCAAAACACACACACCATTCTACTTAAAATCTTAGCAGGGATATGATTTTCATCTTTCCTAAATAGCACTGCTCCCAGAGGTATATGCATATGGGAGCTGCATCCTCACATAAACCAGTGATTTCCTAAATGTCCTTTAACTAAAGTCCTACATATTTTTGCTGATGCCAAGTAAATATCAACCCAGAGCTCCCTAGAAATTATATAATCCCACCACTTGCCCAATGCAAGAATTCCTTCTTTCCTAGAAAATGGTTTTACAGCACACAGCAATCTACTGGATTTTTTTTACCAGCTGCAACTGCAATGAACTTTTCTTTCTTTCCTTCTTTTTTTAAAAATATATTCCAGAAAAAAATTGCCTTTTGGCGTCTTTTACCATTAATCTACTTTTGCCCTTAGGGCAGACATAGTGTGCTCTTTTAAGAGGAAAGTTTGTAGTGATTTGAAAATAGCTATCCTGTTTAAACACTGCCATCCTCCCTCTCCTAGCTTCCCTTCCACAAGGGAAATATGCCCCTCCTCTACTTTCTTCTACTGGTTCTTCATACTCCGTGGTTTATGTGTCACTCATATTTTAGTTTTCTGATCGCTAAATACCCCTTTAAAAAATGTTGTGCCTCTGAGTGCGATATTCCAGGTATAATTTAATAATGATAATAATCATGCTATAATGAGAACAGCTGCTACTGATGGAAATATCAGTACCAAGCATTGTACAAAGATCTCTGTCTTGATTATCTCATTACCTACAAGGTATCAAAATATTGTACAGATGAGAAACCACAGCGTGCAGAAGCTAAGTGACCTGTTTTGTGAGCTGGAGGAAGCCATACCAGACGGCATCTGTATTCAATGCACGTCTTCTCATCCACCATCCCCCATGAGCTCAAAACCCTATCTGATCACCAGTTCCTCTGTGAAAGGTATTTTTAACCTACTGACATACTATAAAGTGTCACTAATTTTCATTTTGGGAGTGGATAAACACAATGCTTTCTTTTTGTTTTCTAAGTTCTTAAAATTCTGTATGTATATCTACTGAAATATTGACCAGCACATAGCATAACCTGGATCCAAAATATTCGCCCTCCGTATATGCAGAGAAAACCATAATCCAAAAGGACACATGCATCCCAATGTTCACTGCAGCACTATTTACGATAGCCATGATATGGAAGCAACCTAAATGTCCAAAGACAGAGGAATGGATAAAGAAGATGTGGTACATATATACAATGGAATATTACTCAGCCATAAAAAAGAATGAAATAATATCATTTGCAGTAACATGGATGGACCTAGAGACTATCATACTAAGTGAACTAAGCCAGACAAAAAGACAAATATCATATGATATCACTCATATGTGGAATCTAATTTTTTTAAAAGATACAAATGAACTTATTTACAAAACAGACTTACAGATACCGAAAACAAAATTATGGTTACCAGAGGGGAAACATGAGGGCAAGGGATAAATCAGGAGCTTTGGATGAACATACACATACTATTATATATAAGATAGATAACCAACAAAGATCTACTGTATAGCACAAGGAACTCTACTCAATATTCTGTGATAACCTATATGAGAAAAGAATCTAAAAAAGAATGAATATATGTATAACTGAATCACTTTGTTGTACACCTGAAACTAACACAGTGCTGTAAATCAACTATACTCCAATAAAATTAAAATATTAAAAAAAAATAAAAGGATCAAAACCAACTTAAAATAATACATTCACCCTGTGCCATAGTAAATTTGGATTCACTATCCAAGCTGCTTAAATGTATCCATCTACACTGACTTCTTTAATAAGAATTATTTAGAATGAACCAGTTGAAAAGAAGAGTCTTTATTCCAACAATATCCTAATAGGAAGATGTTTTTATATGATATTCAATTGGAATTTAATAAGGTGACAACAAGCACATTTATATTTTCTGCTTCCTAAAGCATGATGAATATCGCTAGGAAGAAGAGATGCCTGTTCCAACACCCTCACAGGGACCTTTTCATATTTGACCACAGAGGCTTTAGATGTTGAGCAGGTGATGACTGTCTTCTCTGGACCTGCTTAAATGTTAACAAAACCATAAATGGATTATATTTAAAAATGAACTACCCTTTCACTTCATCTAAGTACAGATGTCGAAGAACTATTAAATCTCCCTCTTTGGACTTTGAAGCTAGTTACTAATTCTTTTCCTTTTGGAAGAAGTAAAAGAAATTAATTTTCACTTTATACTGTAGGCACAGCTGGCTGAGACAATCTGTGAGGAAGTAGATAGCCCTACAGACAATGAAATTTGCTTGGAAAATAAAATCAAGGGCCAGATGAAGATCTACAAAGGTTGACAAGAGCAATGCTGTGCTTTGGGTCTTTTCTTGGCTGGATTTACTAGATCTCAAAATTAGGGAAGATCTGTGGCAGTGTGGGACTTTTTATATATAAAAATCAAAAATTACTGTTATAAAAATAATTATTAATTACTGAAGTTACTGTTTATTTAGATGTCTACCATGTACCAAGCAAAGTGCTACATTCTTTATCTATATTAGTTTTTAAATCTTCATAAGAACTTCAGGTGGTAGATATTATTATCCCCATTTTATCTATGAGGAAACCAAGGCTCAGCTAAGTAGGGTGACGTTCTCCATGTCATTCTGGTAGTCAGTGACTATGAAAGGCCAGCAAGAACTGGTTTCTGATGCTGCCACAGAGGGCAGTAGTAGAATTTTTTTTAAGAGCCTAAAAGGAGATGCCTGACTGGCTGTCTCGGTAAACACTTGGCATAGTCCTGAGAAGCTGTCTATGAAAGAGCTGCTGAGAAATTTCTACACTCTCTAATTCACTGTGGATTGCACTAAAGCTGAGATTGACCAAAAAATCAACACCACTCAGAGCACTGCTCTTATTCTCTGGGATGCTGACACTGTCCAGTCCAAATCACCCAGAGACAGGCTGAAATAAAAACACACAAATAAATGAGAAAAAAAGGAAACTTTGTGTTTTGGTAACGTGAGCAGACTGTCAATGGATCCAGTTGAGAAGATTCCATACTTCCTTTCAGACAAGCAGCTCACATGTCCCAACTGGAGGACTTGGATATGGGGATGAAGACTGTATAAGACAGCCTTACCCTTCTGAGGAGGGGAGAGGGACCATGTAGCTGATACTGGTATTGAGAAGCTGAACTGGCTCAGCATACAACAGAGGAGCCCCCTAACTATTCCCCTTTTAAAGATATGTAATACTCCCCTCACCCTTTTTCCAGTACTTTTCATTCCTGAATGAAACATACTAAGTGGCCTTGTAGTATAATGAATGTTGTGTCTCTGTAACATAATTTTCTTTTCTTTTTTTTTTTTTTTTGGCAGTACGCGGGTGTCTCACTGTTGTGGCCTCTCCCGTTGTGGAGCACCGTTGCGGAGCACAGGCTCAGCGGCCATGGCTCACTGGCCCAGCCGCTCCACGGCATGTGGGATCTTCCCGGACCGGGGCACGAACCTGTGTGCCCCGCATCGGCAGGCGGACTCTCAATCACTGTGCCACCAGGGAAGCCCTCTGTAACATAATTTGAACTGTATATATTTTTTAAAAGAGATAAGTCTTTGATTTGTCCTAATACTCTTAAATTATATTTGGCAGCATCATACTTTCCAAAGCATCATCACACCTGGGACAATTTATTGTTTCTTTATTAGAATTCATCTTATTCCTAAACAGCAAAGTTCAAAAGAACTTTATTTATGTAGGCTAGCTTGTAACTTTGTCATCATTTGACACTTTTAGGTTGACATTTCCCTAGAAATATAGGTGAGTATTCCAGTATATCTTTTCCAAACTGACTGAAAGATTCGGAGAAACATATAGACATATACATATAAATTATGTGGATAAAGTATGATGTAGCTGACCACACAGGTAACAGAAGCAAGTAGGTATAAAGTAAGGAGAAGTAGCTATAAGTGAAAAGACTGGAAATACCTGGAGACGGATTTCTCCTTTTTATTTTGGCAATTAGGTTTCATTGCCTACATGGTGGTAAATATTATCAGGGCCCCATTTAGTTCATCAAATCCCATTAATTCTACAGAGATTCTCCATCCCTCTAAATTTAAGAAAAGTTATAAAGTAAACATAGTCCATACTGGCATTCTAGATTCCTCAGCACTTTATTTCAAGGCTTGCTCTAATCTTCCTTTAAGATCTTAAAGAACTAAATATTTCATCTTGGTAGCACTTTTCACTAATGCAATTTTTACGTTCATATTTGTGTTTATTTAAATAATATCTATCTTCCTCATTATAATAAAGGAGGGCAGAGATACTGTCTTTTTTTGTTCACCATTATGTCTCTAGAGTTTATTACAATACCTGGTATATAATTAGTGCTCAATTAATATTTAATGAACAAATAAATTCTTGAATGAATGAAAGCATGAATGAATTAACAATAAACTCAATCCTAATATTCTCCTACTCTAAGCTTCCCAGAATCAAGTTATATTATCCTGGAATGGAACCAATATATTAATTGTTGATATGGAGACAAGATGATAGTGATTTAGTAATGCAACTATTAGGCTCATTTGCATTTGAGAGAGGTAGGAAGGGAAATAAAGAGGGGAAGGCGGGAAGAGAAGAAGAGAAGGGGGAGGGGAGAGGGAGCAGGAGAATGGATGAATGCCTAGAGTTTGCTTAACAGAAAGAAATGATAAATAAGGTGAAATGTCAGGCATCAACTTCAAAGCTAGTTGTTTAAGGGATAGGATCCTAAACTTATTTCAATATAATTAGTTAACTATGTACTTATAATAACATCATGTATGTTACTAATATAATACCATGTTTTATTCTCTATAACAATGATTCACTGTCTGACTAAATATGAATAAACTCCAATTTTTCATAAGGATAGGCTATTTGTTCAATTTTTAGAATACAGATCTTCTAGTTAATCTGGTCCCTACAAAATCAGGGGCTTTACTAAGATAAATCAGCTAACAATGACCACATCAGTATAGAGAAATTGTGCCAATCAGTAGCTGCATAATCTGGGGCAAATCACTTTACTTCTTTCAGTCTGTTTCTCTAGCTGTAAAGACAGAAATATTAATACCTACCTTATAGATTTTAAACTAAAATGCACACAGGAGACAAAGAAGGTCATTATATAATGATAAAGGGGTCAATTTATCAAGATATAACAATTGTAAATATATATGCAACATTAGAGCACCTTAATATATAAAGCAAATACTAATAGAACTAAAAGGAGAAATAAACAGGAATACAATAATAGTTGGGGACTTTAATACTCCACTCTTAACAATGGTTAGAGCATCCAGACCAAGAATCAATAAGGAAACAGTAGATTTGAACAATGCTGTAAAACAAATGGACCTAAGAGACATACAGAACATTCCACCTGACAGCAACAGAATATATTCTTCTCAAGTATGCACAGAACATTTTCTAGTATATATTATATGCTAGGTCACAAAACAAGTTTCAAAAAATTCAAGAAGATAGAAATTATATCAAGTATCTTTTCCTGCCACAATGGTATGAAACTGGAAATCAATAACAGGAGGAAAGCTGGAAAATGCACACATATATGAAATAAAACAACACAATCCTGAGCAATCAATGGATAAAAGAATAAATCAAAAGTGAAAAAAAAATTTTTGAGACAAATGAAACAGAAACACAACATAACAAAACTTATGGAATGCAACAAAAACTGTTCCAAGAGGAATGTTCATAGCTGTAAACTCATGTATCAGGAAAAACATAAAGTTCTCAAATAAACAACCTAACATACCTTGAGGAACTAGGAAAAGAAGAAAAAACTAGGCCCAACATTGGCAGAAAGAGGAAATTATAAAGATTATATCAGAAATAAATGAAATAGAAAACAGGATACCAATGAAAATAAAACAATCATAGAAGACCAAGAAGATTAAGAGTTGGGTATTTGAAAAGATAAACAAAACTGACAAACCTTTAGCTAGACTAAACAAGAAAAAAAAAGGGCACAAATAAATAGAATTATTAATGGAAGAGGAGACATTCCATTCCAGCTGATACCACAGAAATACAAAGGGTCATGAGACTACTAGGAACAATTGTACACCAATAAATTAAGCAATCTAGAAGAAATGGATAAATTACTAGAAACATACAATTTACTAAGACTGAGTCATGAAGAAAAAGAAAATATGAACAAACCAATTATAAGTAAGAGATAAGTAAAAAGATTTAATCAGTAATGAAAAACTTCCCAACAAAGAAAAGACCAGAACCAAATGTTTTCACTGGTGAATTTTACCAAGCATTCAAAGAAGAATTAATGCCAATTATTCTTAAACTATTCAAAAAAAAATTAAAGAGAAAGGAATGCTCCCAAACTCACTTTACAAGGCCAGGATTACCCGACACCAAAGTCAGATAAGGATACTGGAAGAAAAGAAAACTACAGGCTAATATCCTTGATACATATAGATGCAAAAATCCTCAACAAAATACTAGCAAACCAAATTCAACAACACATTGGAAAAATCATACACCATGAGCAAATGGGATTCAGCTCTGGGATGCAAGGATGATTCAGCATATGCAAACCAAAACGAAAGGTAAAAATAATACAATTAACTCAATAGATGCAGAAAAAGCATTTGAAAAAATCAACACTTTTTCATGATAAAAATCCTTGACAAGTTAGATTAGAAGGAATGTACCTCAACATAATAAAGGCCATTATATAACAAGCCCACAGCTCATATCATACTCAATGATGAGAGGCTGAAAGCTTTTCCTCTCAGATCAAAAATAAGGGGGCCAATCACAACTCCTATTCAACACAGTACTAAAAGTCCTAGCCATAGCAATCAAGCAAGAAAAAAAGAAATAAAAGATATCCAAATTAGAAAGAAAGAAGTAAAACTGTCTCTATTGGCAGATGATATGATCTTGCATATAGAAAACCCTAAAGACTGCCAAAAAGCTGCTAGAACAAACTAATTCAATAAAGCTGCAGTATACAAAATTAACATATAAAAATCAGTTGTAATTTTATACACTAACAATAAACTATCTGAAAATGAAATTAAGAAAACAATCCTCTTCACAGGAGCATCAAAAACAATACAATACTTAGAGATAAGGAATGCTTGATCAAGGAGGTTAAAGATCTGTACAATGAAATCTATAGAACATTGATGAAAGAAACTAAAGAAGATGCAAATAAATGGAAAGATATCCCATGTTCATGAATCAGAAGAATTAATATTGTTAAAATATCCACCACCCAAAGCCATCTGTAGATTCAATGCAATACTTACCAAAATTCCAATGGGAGTTTTTATAGAAATGGAACAATCATAAAATTTGTATGGAACAAAAGATTCTGAATAGCTAAAGTAATCTGAAACAAGAATAATAAAGCTAGAGGTATCACACTCCTGATTTTAAACTATCCTACAAAACTACAGTAATCAAAACAGTAAGGGTCTGTCGTAAAAACAGACACAGAGACCAATGAAGCAGAACTGAGAGTCCAGAAATAAACCCTCACATATATGGCCAACTAATATTTGACAATGGAGTCAAGAATGCTCAATGGAGAAATGATAGTCTCATTCAATGAATGGTGTTGGGAAAACTGGATAACCACATGCGAAAGAATTTGCATCAGGGACATGCAAATCAGAACCACAATGAACAACCACCTCACACCTGTTAGAATGGCTATCATAAAAAAGACAAGAGATAAGTGCTTGCTAGCTAGGATGTGAAAAACAGGGAATCTTGTACAGTGATGATAAGAATGTAACTTAGTATAGTCACTATGGAAAACAGTATGGAAGTTTCTCAAAAAATTAAAACCAGAACTACCATATGATCCAGCAATCCTGCTTGTGGGTACATATCCAAAAGAAATTAAATCACTAGCGCTAAGAAGTTCCTGTACAACCATGTTCATTGCAACATTCTTTTTTTTTAAACTTTTATTTTATATTGGAGTATAACCAATGAACAACGTTGTGACAGCTTCAGGTGCACAGCAAAGTGACTCAGCCATACATATACATGTATCCATTCTCCCCCAAACGCCCCTCCCATCCAGGCTGCCACATGACATTGAGCAGAGATCCCTGTGCTATACAGTAGGCCCTGGTTTGTTATCCATTTTGAATATAGCAGTGTGTACATGTCCATCCCAAACTCCCTAACTATCCCTTCCTCCCACCCTTCTGCCTGGTAATCATAAGTTCATTCTCTAAGTCTATGAGTCTGTTTCTGTTTTGTAGATAAGTTCATTTGTATCATTTTTTTTAGATTCCATATATAATGGATATCATACAATATTTCACTTTCTCTGTCTGACTTACTTCACTCAGTATGACAATTTCTAAGTCCATCCATGTTGCTGCAAATGGCATTATTTCATTCTTTTTAATGGCTGAGTTATATTCCATTGTATACATGTATCACATCTTCTTTATCCATTCCTCTGTCGATGGACATTTAGGTTGCTTCCATGTCTTGGCTATTATAAACAGTGCTGTAATGAACACTGGGGTGCGTGCATCCTTTTGGACCATGTTCTTCTCCAGATACATGCCCAGAAGTGGGATTGCAGGGTCATATGGTAGCTCTATTTTTAGTTTTTTAAGGAAACTCCACACTGTTCTCCATAGTGGCTTTACTAATTTACATTCCCACCAACAGTGTAGGAAGGTTCCCTTCTCTCCACACCCTCTCCAGCATTTATTGTTTAGAGATTTTTTCATGATAGCTGTTTTGACTGGTGTGAGGTGATATCTCATTGTAGTTTTGACTTTCATTTCTCTAATAATTAGCGATATTAAACATCTTCTCATGTGCCTCTTGCCCATCTGTATGTCTTCTTTGGAGAAATGTCTATTTAGGTCTTCTGCGCATTTTTTGATTGGGTTTTTTGTTTTGATGATATTAAGCCTCATGAGCTGTTGGTAAATTTTAGAGACTAATCCCTGTCGGTCACATCATTTGCAAATATTTTCTCCCAATCTGTGGGGTGTTTTTTTGTTTTGTTTATGGTTGCCTTTGCTGTTCAAAAACTTTTGAGTTTAATTAGGTCTCATTTGTTTATTTTTATTTTTATTTCCATTATTCTGGGAGATGGACTGAAAAAGATATTGCTGCGATTTATGTCAGAGAGTGATCTGCCTATGTTTTCATCTAGGAGTTTTATAGTGTTCAGTCTCAAATTTAGGTCTTTAATCTATTTTGAGCTTATTTTTGTGTAAAAGAGTGATCTAATTTCATTTTTTTACATGTAGCTTTCCAGTTTTTCCCACACTATTTGTTGAAGAGATTGTCTTTCCACCATTGTGTAGTCTTGCCTCTGTCGTAGATTAACTGATGCAGCATTCTTTATAACAGCCAAGACGTAGAGGCAACCTAAGTGTCTGTTGATGGATGAATGGATGAAGAAGATGTGATACACACACACACGCACGCGCACACACACACACACACACACACAGAATGGAATATTATTCTTCTATAAAAAGGAAATCCTGCCACTTGTGACAACATGGATGAACCATGAGGGCATTAGGTTAAGAGAAATAAGTCAGAGAGAGGAAGACCAGTGCTGTATGATCTTACTTATATGTGGAATCTAAAAAAATACTGAACTCATAGAAACAGTTAAAGGGTACAAACTTTCATTCATAAGGTGAATAAGATCTGAGTATCTAATCTACAGAATGGTGACTATAGTTAACAATACTGTACAATATACTTAAAGTTTCTAATAGAGTAAATCTTAGAAGTTCTTACACACACACACACACACGGTAACTATGTGAAGTGATGAATGTGTTAACTAACCATATTGTGGTAGTCATTTTGCAATACATACACATAACAAATCATCACACTGTACATCTTAAACTCACACAATGACATATGCCAATTATATCTCAAAAAAGCTGGAAAAATCTATATCATTTACCAGGGTAATTGTGAACTGAAATGAGATATGTAAAAGCCCCTTTGTAAAACTTAAACTTTCTAAAAGTCTAAGGAGTTATCATGTTTCTTTTTTTAATTAATTAATTTATTTATTTATTTTTGGTTACGTTGGGTCTTCGTTGCTGCACGAGGGCTTTCTCTAGCTGTGGTGAGCGGGAGCTACTCTTCGTTGCTGTGCACGGGCTTCTCATTGAGGTGGCTTCTCTTGTTGCAGAGCATGGGCTCTAGGCGTGTGGGCTTCAGTAGTTGTGGCATGCGAGTTTCAGTAGTTGTGGCACATGGGCTTATTCGCCCTGCGTCATGTGGGATCTTCCAGACCAGGGCTCCAACCCGTGTCTCCTAC
The DNA here is from genome assembly GCF_000442215.2 of Lipotes vexillifer. Lineage (NCBI taxonomy): Eukaryota > Metazoa > Chordata > Mammalia > Artiodactyla > Lipotidae > Lipotes > Lipotes vexillifer. Next base: position 520,080 of record NW_006791458.1, on the reverse strand, counting down.
ATTGGCAGATTCTTAACCACTGCGTCACCAGGGAAGTCCAGGAGTTATCATGTTAATTTTTAAATATTCATGTCAAAAAGAATATTCATGTCAGAATTATACTTTAATTACATGGAACACTTGGATGCTGCCTGTGTCCTTAGGCATCATTGGTTCTTCAAAATAAAAAGGGCTTGTTTACTAATATGAGGGTTGTGAAAGGCGCAAGTGACATAATATAAGTGCAGGTGCTTTAACCATGTACAATTATGATTATTTAAAATTCCAGTCAAATTCTACCACAAAAAAATGCTCTTACCACAAAAATTCATTAGTAGTACACAGCAACATACTTTTTTCAAAATATCCTTATATCAGCGATTTGAAACAACCAAAGAATTTGAACTTTGAAGAACATTATTCTCTAAACTGTGTCGTGAGTTACAAAAATGCCAAGTTATCCGAGAGATATCTACATAAAAATAATCATCATCAAAATCCCTTGGACCAATTTCATTAAATAGTTCTTTATGGCAAAGATCTAATGTGAAAATAACGATGATTTGGAAATATAAGTATGTAATCAGGTTCTTCAAAAAGTGCATATAAATTTAATTATCCCTCGAAGCTATTTTTTGAAATGGGCAAAAATATCAGCAATGTGTCATAAATGCAGTATTTCTGCTCAGAGCAGTGATTTAGAGTTTCATGGCTCGCCAAGGCTAGAGTTCCTCCCAAAGACTGAGAGTATCCACAAAGCAGTCAAGCTAGTCATTATCTAGAATGCTGGATATAAAATCATCAGCTTCCAATTGTTTGATAAGATTAAATAGGAAAACACTGCAAAGAATTGAGAGAGAAAAAAGATTTGAAATCCTACTCCACCTCAAACGACCTCTCTGTGTGACCTCTGAAATGAAATAAACGGGTTATGAAATAAACGCTTTAGCCCAGTCAACAGGGTAGGTGAGTGAATTGTCAAGAAGGATGCTGAAACTGCGGCCTAGAAAAGCACCAACATTGTCAAACAGGTCAGCACAGAAAAGAGAATAAAAACACACATACACCAATCTTATTCATCATATGGCCTTCAGCAAGAATATAAAATAAATTTGAAACAATGAAAACAGTCCCTCGAAATAAAATACATTCCACCAATCCACACTCTATGAATGTTTTAACTAATCCAGAGGCCACTTTTACTCTGCAATTAATTGCAGAGATAACATTTGTGAAAGGCAAAGGCAATAAGGACATCTAGTATTATGCTGCCATCTCCACCTATTTTTCCAAGCCTGTTGCAGCTAGTTGCACCAATTCCATATAATAAATTCCTGAAACAGCCCTTGGTGTCCTTCCAGACTCTTAGCATCTTCTTTTTATTGCTAGATTACTGCTTCCCTACA
>NW_006791458.1:485088-518652 GCF_000442215.2 Lipotes vexillifer | reverse complement strand
CCTACACATCCCTCCCAGGGACTTAAGGATGACACTAAGAGGGTGGCAGCATGACTGAGGGAAGACACTGTGAGCACCTCCCTCCACCAAATTTGGCACATTAGCACAACCTTTGCAGGACTTGTGTTGTGGATGTGAACCAAGGTAGGAGACCTTTGCCAAAGGAGAACCTTAAAGCCAAGTTCAGTCTAACTGGATTGTCAGAAAAACTTACAGCTTTCAATTTCCAAGGTGCAGTTTTGTTCATCCAGTGGGTACCGCCTCAGGTCCATCATGCAGGCAGCTGTGGTTGTGATTCTAGAAGAGAAATATCAATGATACATGCTGTTAGCTGATCCATGACTGAGCTGGGAAAATTAAATCTAAGTCTCAAAGAAGACAGCACTGGGCCTCTAGGAGACTGATTTAGCTTAAGCTCTAACAACAAAAAAAAGAGTGCTACAACTCTGGATAACCATTTTCCTTGATGAGCCTCATGATGCTTTGTAAATTAAACAGAGTGGACTAAATCAGTATTCTCCCAAGATGTGGTCCATTACCTACTTGGTACCCAAATCACCTGGGAACGTTTGTTAAACAGGCAGTTCCCATTCTCCAGAAGGTCTTGGGGGTGGGATGGGGCCGTCCCAGGACACTAGTTTACAAGCATCAAAGGTGATTGAGAAAACCAACATGGATATTACTCTTGCACTCACATTTGGTTTCTCCTCCCCTTCTCAAGACCCTAAAATCAAACCTTCCAACAATCTTGGCTTTGGTCCATCATTTTTGACCTTTCTATACATAGTGTGGTGCTCTGCAAGTGTATTAGTATAACACACAATATGCCTTTCATCTGTCACCTGATTTGCTCTGTCCTGAATAATCTGATATTCTCAAGGCCTGTTGGAGAGCTTCCTCCTATCGGTTGGCAGAGTTATTTATTTAGGACACACTGTACCTTTATTAATTTATCAGGGAGAAATGAATATGTCTCTTTAATGTCTTTATATTTCTGTCACCATTTTTCACTAATCTCACCTTTCACTAATTGAAGACGTGCTAGAAAGAGCCAAAAAACATACAGCCCTAAATGATTTATCAATTTGGTTTCTGATCAATAAGGCAGCACAATGCTATGAAAAAGCAGAAGTTTTAAAACACAACAGACATAGGTTTGGATTCTAATTCTGCCTCACTAACTGTGATACACATCCAGATGGTTAATATCTCCTAAACAACCTTACTTAGTTTCTTTGTCTGTAAAAAGGGGGCATTCTTAACAACAACAGTAATAACAGCCTAACAGAGTTTCTGTATGAACTAATAGAATAATTTATGTAAAGAATATAAAAGAGTCCCTACACATAATATAGGCCCTTCACATCTGCTGAAAAAAATGAAGAGGAGAAACTGATGTTAAATTTGACCAACTTTGGCTTACTCTGCTCCTAGAGGTACTATACTGTGTGTTGGAAACAGAGAAATAAGATGCAGATCCAGCTTGGGAGAAACAATCCATACCTAGACCTTTTTCATTAGAAGGTCTTGGGCAGACCTTAGACAAGTAGTCCAGGTAGACTAAATCTCTGAAATTCCTTAGTTAGGTGTGAAAGTCCTACTCCTCAGTTGTAGGACGGAAATACCTAAATGACTTAATGTAAGTAGTTCATGCCTCTTTAGTTTGATTACTTCTTCATTAAAGCTTGTGCTCTGTTAATTTTTGTTTCCCTCTTTAGGGATAAGCGAGCATCCTAGGGGTGATGTTCATCCTGGGTTCCTTGCTCTCCTTCACCAGGAGATGGCTACTCTGCTTCAACTCCTTTCTACCTCCACTGCCTTCCTCAGTGTCTATGGTCCCACTGCCTCACTTCCATGTTACTACAGTATCTTAGTCTCCTAGCCTCTCCATTTACCTCCCTACTAACTATAATTCATACAACAGTCAGATGTTTTAAAACCACAGATCAGATTTTATCTCTCCTCTTTAAAATTTTCAGTGGCTCTTCCAAAAAGATCCAGTCTTGGCTATGGCCTATTGTGCCCTGAGTAATCTCACCCTTCTCTCCCAATGTTTTCTCATACCAAATCCTCACTCACTATTTCCAGCCTTCACATTTGTTCTCTCTGCCTAGAACATGTGTTCCCACCGCGATACTCTCAGAGCATTTTTTCCGATCCTTTAGCTGAAAAATCAACTCCTCTGAAAGGGCTTTCCTAAGCAGCCCACCCAAAGTGGCTGCCTTAACTAATGCTCCATCTTAGCTGTTTATTTCCTCCAAGGAATTACTACAACCTGAAATTATCTTGCTTATTTCTTTTCTTGTAAGAACTATTTTTCCCAGTAAAATTTAAGCTGTTTAAAGACACAGACTTTTTTCTATTTACTGTAAGGGAATCAAAAAGTATCTGCTGAAAGGATAAATACATGAATTATACAGAGTCAAGCAGCTGGTTTTGCTGTGCATAAATCTTTTATTTGGAGGATTATTTTATTGCATCATTTCTCTTTTTTTAAACTTACAATGGGTCTTAGGTTTTAGGGATTCTTTTTATATTTTTAACATAAGTAAATTAACATAAGTATATTTTTAACATAAGTAAATTTAACATAAGTAAATTTTAATCCACTTAATTAGCATTACATAACTAGTACCAGAGTTTATCTTAGTATCGAACTGATTGCTTTTCCTTTCAATGGGACTGATCAAATACCTATATTTTATAAATTCTAAAATTTATATAAAAATTAACATTCACATTTACTCAGGGTTAAAAAAAGAATTTATTTTGGCTATGTGATACTTGGCTAAATTTTTCACTGGTCCACTGATTTTTTCAAAGTGTAGATCCAACCTGAATTACCACTAACATACAGGAAACTGAATTGTTTCCGTTTCCTGAATATATTTGAATATTTCTTCAGAAGAGAAATATTCAAAGGAAATATAATTAGGTGCATAGTGGGCATACCAAATTCTCATGCTATTTATGAAAAATAGCAGACGCAATCTCCATCTTGAGACACTAGAGAAAATCAACTTCATTTGATAGAATGAACACAAAAGACATGAAAGGTACAAGAGCATACATACCATAAAAAAGGACAGCCATAAATAGATGACTGACTGTGTAAGTGAGGTGAAATTTGCAATTGCTACTACAGGTTGTAGTTTACACTTTCTGCTGATGCATATTCATGGCAACTAACATCTGTGAACACTAGTGTTGTAAGAAAAATAAATTGACTAATTCTATTGCAGAAGCAATTGAGTTTCTACTCATGTTTTAAAAATGAAGTATTATGAAAGTGTTTTTCTCACATCAACAACATTCATATTCACACCAATGTTTTACTGTTTTTAATGCTATAGTATACTTTGTAAAACTAAAAAATATATATAAATGTTTTCTAGTTGATGTTTATAAGCATTTGTATCTCCTGTTGGATTAAAATAGAAACTGTAGCCAAAATAATCCATTTGGAATCCTGATCATACAAGCCAGGATGAGTGACCTGAGATAAGTCATTTACACGCGCCAATACTAGGTTGCTCCTGAAACCCTGAACTAAAAACTTGCCATCCTGCTTTTCTGTGAGATGATAAAAGTAGAAAAAAATCTGTAACATTAAATATTCTGCATCTTTTGTTATTACTCACTGCTAATGAGTGAATACAGTGATAACTCATTTAGCCAGTGGTTACTTGGTAGTGTGCATATGTATATGTTTGTATACATGAAGAAATGTAGAACACCCACAAACTTATTTTATAAGCAAAGCAGAGCTATAAAATATGATATATAAATATTCAAAAGAGTCATCATGCCATATGTGTATACGAAATTCTTATTAACAACTTTTAAGACAAAGTACTGACGTGTAACAAATCTGCATATTTTTTAGGTGCTTTGTAAGAGCAGGAACAATTTTTGCCTTATTGCTATCTCAAAAACCTTGCCAGGTGTTGGCACATGTCATTAACCCAAGATTAAAATAAAAATACTAATAATAACAACAACATAAAACAAACCAAGACAGCCATGGTCATAAGTATTCCCAAACTGAGGATTCTGAAGTAATTCTCTAGATTAAGTGTCTGATTTAATTTATATAAAAAATTCTCAAGCAAATTTAAAAGTCAAAATCATCCTTACAGAAGAAGCTACCCTGAAGTGAACCTTACTCAGAAAAGCTCAACAATCAACATCAAAATCTATTCTCGGGGACTTTCAGATTTGTAACAGGGTTGTTTCTCTAAGAATAAGTCAATAAAACAAATATACTTAAAGGGTTTTCATGAACATGCCTTTCTGAATCCTGATAAAGATCCTTAATGGGCCTTAAATTACTCAACATCACTTCTAGGAGTCTTTGAAGTGAAGCTAGTAACTCATTAGGCAGGCATCTTGATTAAGTTTCAAGACCATTGTGAAATATATGAAGACAGTTCTGTTTTCAGTCAAAGGAAACAGTCAAGGATACCTACAAAATTTGCCTCATTTACCTGTAGCAATTCTTCTATAGCTAAAAGTGGAGATGTGTCTTCTTTGATGCTGAATACTATGGCATGAAGAGAGCCACCTTTGGGGAATACTGATTATTCTGACTGGGCTAAGAGATTTTTAGATAAATTTTTATTCCTCAGCCATTGGACACTGTCATCCAAAAATGATTTATGTCATAAAATACTGACATAGTGCAAGGAAACTAAATATGTAAAATAAAATAAGAGTCATTAAAGGCATGCATAAAATCAAGAAATACAACAACTATGCCAGCATTTCATATCAAAGCCATAATAGATATTTTATGGTGTCATTACCTGTCATTACTATATCATTCCAAGTTTGAATATGACCAAAGACAGTTATTAAGTAATAATAAATGCCTCTGCCACTCAGCCAATAGGAAATAACTCAGAATCATCAATGTGACACACTTGGGGTCTTTCAGCAGATTCTTCAAGAGGGACTTCAGGAGCTAGAATACATGGTTAAACATGTGCTTTAAAATGTGAAAACCTGTTAGGATTTCATCCAGAGATTATCGAAAAGTGACTCTGGACTTTTACTTTGTTTGATTTCTTTATCTAGATAACCATCTAGCTACTCCACACAAAAAAACTTGTTTTCAGCACCTTTGCAAATTTTTTAAGAAAGTCAGCTACCTTATCCTCAACTATATTCAAAACATATTGTTCTAATTCACCACATGCTTTTCCTTTGTTCAAAATGTACATTTACCTAAAAGCACAACTTATTCTAATTACAAGGAATAAAGGAACCCCCTGGTATTAGTATGCAGGATTAATAGAGAAAAATTAGGATGTTAAAAAAAGCCATTTATCAAAAAATACATTGATACATATTTTGTGAGCTGTAAAACAAACATTAAAGACTTCAGCTCTGGGGGAAAATTCCAATTACTGAATTTAAGCATTAGAGGATGAACTGAAATTTCAAAAAGTTCTAAAGAGCTCATCTGAGTCATTTCCCAAAAACGTACTTAAAATTTTTTGTTTTAATATCTGCAAGAAGACTTGACATTATTTTGTATCTTACAACTATTTTAGCTGGGAAACTATTTTCTCACATATATCCACTCTTGTGATATGCTCTTGCTTTTTGTAGAGTAGATAGAACATCTACTGTAGGGTTTAGGTGACTTCAGCTCTGGCATGCTTGATAATAGTAAATATACCTCAAATTAATTGACCACTTACTATATTCCAGACACGATCTAGTGCTACTGGAATGTATCATCTCATTTAACATGAGGAGTGTCCTATTACTATTCCCATTTTACACATAGGAAAATTGAGAGAGGGCAGACAGAAGAAGCAAGAAGAACTACAATCCTGCAGCCTGTGGAATGAAAACCACATTCACAGAAAGATAGACAAAAGGAAAAGGCAGAGGACTATGCACAACATGAAGGAACAAGATAAAACCCCATAAAAACACCTAAAGAAGTGGAGATAGGCAATCTTCTAGAAAAAGAAGTCAGAATAATGATAGTGAAGACGATCCAGGACCTCAGAAAAAGAATGGAGGCAAAGATCAAGAAGATGAAAGAAATGTTTAACAAACACCTAGAAGAATTAAAGAACAAACACCTAGAAGAATTAAAGAACAAACAAACAGAGATGAACAGTACAATAACTGAAAAGAAAACCACACTAGAAGGAATCAATAGCAGAATAACTGAGGCAGAAGAATGGATAAGTGACTGGGAAGACAGGATGGTGGAATTCACTGCCATGGAGCAGTGAATAAAGAAAAAAGAATGAAAAGAAATGAAGACAGCCTAAGAGAGCACTGGGACAACATTAAACACACCAACATTCACATTATACAGGTCCCAGAAGGAGAAGAGAGAGAGAAAGGACCCAAGAAAACAGTTGAAGAGATTATAGTGAAAAACTTCCCTAACATGGGAAAGAAAATAGCCACCCAAGTCCAGGAAGAACTGAGAGTCCCAGGCAGGATAAACCCAAGGAGAAATATGCCAAGACACATAGTAATCAAACTGACAACAATTAAAACAAAGAAAAATTATTGAAAGCAGCAAGGGAAAAACGACAAATAACATACAAGGGAACTCCCACAAGGTTAACAGGGGATTTCTCAGCAGAAATTCTACAAGCCAGAAGGGAGTGGCATGATATACTTAAAGTGATGAAAGGGAAGAACCTACAACCAAGATTACTCTACCCAGCACAGATCTCATTCAGATTCGTTGGAGAAATCAAAAGCTTTACAGACAAGCAAAAGGTAGGAGAATTCAGCACCACCAAACCAGCTCTACAACAAATGCTAAAGGAACTTCTCTAAGTGGGAAACACAAGAAAAGGACCTACAAAAACAAACCCAAAACAATTAAGAAAATGGTAATGGAAACATACATATCGATAATTACCTTAACTGTCAAAGGATTAAATGCTCCAACCAAAAGACACAGGCTTGCTGACTGGATACAAAAATAAGACCCATATATATGCTGTCTACAAGATACCCATTTTAGACCTAGGGACACATACAGACTGAAAGTGAGGGGATGGAAAAAGATATTCCATGCAAATGGAAATCAAAAGAAAGCTGGAGTAGCCATACTCATCTCAGATAAAACAGACTTTAAAATAAAGAATGTTACAAGAGACAGTGAAGGACAACACATAATGATCAAAGGATCAATCCAAGAAGAAGATATAACAATTATAAATATATATGCACCCAACATAGGAGCACCTCAATACATAAGGCAACTGCTAAAAGCTCTAAAAGAGGAAATCGACAGTAACACAATAATAGTGGGGAACTTTAACACCTCACTTACACCAATGTACAGATCATCCAAAATGAAAGTAAATAAGGAAACAGAAGCTTTAAGTGACACAATAGACGAGATAGATTTAATTGATATTTATAGGACATTCCATCCAAAAACAGCAGATTAAACGCTCTTCTCAAGAGTGCATGGAACATTCTCCAGGATAGATCACATCTTGGGTCACAAATCAAGCCTCACTAAATTTAAGAAAATTGAAATCATATCAAGCATCTTTTCAGACCACAACGCTATGAGATTAGAAATGAATTAGAGGGAAAAAAAACGTAAAAAACACAAATACATGGAGGCTAAACAATACGTTACTAAATAACCAAGAGATCACTGAAGAAATCAGAGAGGAAATCAAAAAATACCTAGAGACAAATGACAATGAAAACACGACGACCCAAAACCTATGGGATACAGCAAAAAGCAGTTTTAAGAGGGAAGTTTATAGCAATACAATCCTACCTTAACAAACAACAAACAACTCAAACAATCTAACCTTACATCTAAAGAAACTAAAGAAAGAAGAACAAACAAAACCTAAATTTAGTAGAAGGAAAGAAATCATAAAGATCAGAGCAGAAATAAATGAAATAGAAACAAAGAAAACAATAGCAAAGACCAATAAAACTAAAAGCTGGTTATTTGAGAAGATAAACAAAATTGATAAATCATTAGCCAGACACATCAAGAAAAAGAGGGAGAGGACTCAAATCAATAAAATTAGGAATGAAAAAGGAGAAGTTACAACAGACACTGCAGAAATACAAAGCATCTTAAGAGACTACTACAAGCAACTCTATGCCAATAAAATGAACAACCTGGAAGAAATGGACAAATTCTTAGAAAGGTATATAACCTTCTAAGACTGAACCAGGAAGAAACAGAAAATATGAACAGACCAATCTCAAGTAATGAAATTGAAACTGTGATTAAAAATCTTCCAACAAACAAAAGTCAGGACCAGATGGCTTCACAGGTGAATTCTACCAAACATTTAGAGAAAAGCTAACACCCATCCTTCTCAAACTCTTCCAAAAAATTGCAGAGGAAGGAACACTAACAAACTCATTCTATGAGGCCATCATCACCCTGATACCAAAACCAGACAAAGATACTTCAAAAAAAGAAAATTAGAGACCAATATCACTGATGAATATAGATTGAAAAATCCTCAACAAAATGCTAGCAAACAGAATCCAACAATACATTAAAAGGATCATACACCATGATCAAGTGGGATTTATCCCAGAGATACAAGGATTCTTCAGTATATGCAAATCAATCAACGTGATACACTATATTAACAAACTGAAGAATAAAAACCATATGATCATCTCAATAGATGCAGAGAAAGCTTTTGACAAAATTCAACACTGATTTATGATAAAAACTCTCCAGAAAGTGGGCACAGAGGGAACCTACTTCAACATCATAAAGCCCATATATGACAAACACACAGCAAACATCATTCTCAATGATGAAAAACTGAAAGCATTTCCTCTAAGATCAGGAACAAGACAAGGATGGCCACTCCCACCACTATTATTCAACATTTTTCTGGAAGTCCTAGCCATGGCAATCAGAGAAGAAAAAAAAATAAAAGGAATACAAATTGGAAAAGAAGAAGTAAAACTGTCACTGTTTGCAGATGACACGATACCATACATAGCAAATCCTAAAGATGCCACCAGAAAACTACAAGAGCTAATCAATGAATTTGGTAAAGTTGCTGGATACAAAATTAATGCACAGAAATCTCCTGCATTCCTATACAGTAATGATGAAAAATCTGAAAGAGAAATTAAGGAAACACTCCCATTTACCATTGCAACAAAAAGAATAAAATACCTAGGAATAAACCTACCTAGGGAGACAAAAGACCTTTATGCAGAAAACTATAAGACACTGATGAAAGAAATGAAAGATGATACCAACAAATGGAGGGATATACCATGTTTTTGGATTGGAAGAATCAATATTGTGAAAATGACTATACTACCCAAAGCAAGCTACAGATACAATGCAATCCCTATCAAATTACCAATGGCATTTTTTACAGATCTAGAACAAAAAGTCTTAATATTTGTATGGAGACACAAAAGACCCCGAAGAGCCAAAGCAGTCTTGAGGGAAAAAAATGGAGCTAGAGGAATCATATTCCCTGACTTCAGACTATACTACAAAGCTACAGTAATCAAGACAATATGGTACTGTCACAAAAACAGAAATATGGATCAGTGGAACAGGATAGAAAGCCCAGAGATAAACTCACGCACCTATGGTCAACTAATCTATGAGAAAGGAGGAAAGGGTATACAATGGAGAAAAGACAGTCTCTTCAATAGGTGGTATTGGGAAAACTGGACAGCTACATGTAAAAGAATGAAATTAGAACACTCCCTAACACCATACACAAAAATAAACTCAAAATGGATTAAAGACCTAAATGTAAGACCGGGCACTATAAAACTCCTAGAGGAAACATAGGAAGAGCACTCTGACCTAAATCACAGCAAGGTCTTTTTTGATCTACCTCCCAGAGTAATGGAAATAAAAACAAAGATAAACAATTGGGGCCTAATACAACTTAAAAGCTTTTGCACAGCAAAGAAAACCATAAACAAGATGAAAAGACAACCCTCAGTATGGGAGAAAATATTTGCAAATGAATCATCAGACAAAGGATTAATCTCTAAAATTTACAAGCAGCTTATGCAGCTCAATATCAAAAAAACAAACAACCCAATCCAAAAATGGGCAGAAGACCTAAATAGACATTTCTACAAAGAAGATATACAGATTGCCAACAAACACATGAAAGGATGCTCAAAATCACTAATCATTAGAGAAATGCAAGTCAAAACTACAATAGGTATCACCTCACACCAGTCAGAATGGCCATCAACAGAAAATCTACAAACAACAAATGCTGGAGAGGGTGTGGAGAAAAGGGAACCCTCTTGCACTGTTGGTGGGAATGTAAATTGATAGAGCCACTATGGAGAACAGTATGGAGGTTCCTTAAAGAACTAAAAATAGAATTACCATATGACCCAGCAATCCCACTACTAGGCACATACCCAGAGAAAACCATAATTTAAAAGACACATGCACCCCAATGTTCTTTGCATCACTATTTACAATAGCCAGGTCATGGAAGCAACCTAGATGCCCATCAACAGACAAATGGATAAAGAAGATGTGGTACATATATACAATGGAATATTACTCAGCTATAAAAAAGAACGAAACTGGGTCATTTGTAGAGACGTGGATACATCTAGAGACTGTCATACAGAATGAAGTAACTCAGAGAGAGGAAAACAAATATCGTATATTAATGCATATATGTGGGACCCAGGAAATGGTACAGATGAACCAGTTTGCAGAGCAGAAATTGAGACACAGATGCAGAGAACAAATGTATGGACACCAAGGGGGGAAAGCAGCAGGGGGTGGGGGTGGTCGTGTGATGAACTGGGTGATTGTGATTGACATGTACACACTGATGTGTATTAAATGGATGACTAATAAGAAAAAAAATAAACTTTTAAAAATAAATAAATGCTGGAGAGGGTGTGGAGAAAAGGGAACTCTCTTGCACTGTTGATAGGAATGTAAATTAATACAGCCACTGTGGAGAACAGCATGGAGGTTCCTGAAAAAACTTAAAATAGAACTACTATACGACCCAGCAATCCCACTACTGGGCATATACCCTGAGAAAACCATAATTCAAAAAGAGTCATGTACCACAATGTTCATTGCAGCTCTATTTACAATAGCCAGGACATGGAAGCAACCTAAGTGTCCTTCGACAGACGAATGGATAAAGAAGATGCGGCACATACACACAATGGAATATTACTCAGCCATAAAACGAAACGAAATTGAGTTACTTGTAGTGAGGTGGATGGACCATAGTGTCTGTCATACAGAGTAAAGTAAGTCGGAAAGAGAAAAATATCCTATATTAACGCATATATGTGGAATCTAGAAAAATCGTACAGATGAACCGGTTTGCAGGGCAGAAATAGAGACATAGATGTAGAGAACAAACGTATGGACACCAAGGGGGGAAAGCACAGGCGGGTGGTGGTGGTGGGATGAATCGGGAGACTGGAATTGACATGTATACATTAATATGTATAAAATAGATAACTAGTAATATCCTGCCATAAAAAAAATAAATAAAATAAAATTCAAGAAAAAAATTTGAAAAAGAAAACTGAGACACAGATTGGTAGAGTGATTTTCTCTAAAAGTCACAGAGGGAGTGGTGGACTTGAGATTTAAATCGAGGACGGTTTTCTCCGGAGCCCAGGTACTTAACTACCAGGCTATCACTAACTAGCTAGTTGACCTTGATGAAGTCATTTAGCTTCTCTGGAGGACTGGCCGATTTCTTATATCCCAAATGAGCTTGGAAATTCTATAATGCTATGAAAATACATTACATGTTCAGTGACCCTGTATATTTTGTAATTTTGTTTTACCCACACACTCAAATGCTGTATTTCACAGCTGTTCATTCTGTTTTAGTCAATTATGTAGATTAGCCCGCCCCAGACAAGCACATACAGGCCTTTCCCCTAGGAGTCCCACTTAATATTCTTTCCCGATCGAAGGTCTCCCTCAGCATTTTTCTTCCAGCGTGTGCTCTTGATTTACCTCCACAGAAGCCTTCTGCTTAAATGAAAATCTCCAATAGTCATGCATAACTGTTTTTAAAAACTCTTTACAAGTCTTCATGTAGAGTCACATGGGCTACTATGCTCAACTTTGTAATCACCAAAAAAAGTAAGATTGCTAGCAATCATGCTACCATTTGATAAATCGTGCCTTTCAGATTAGAGCTATTTGTACTCTTCTGCAGCTGTTTGGCTTTCTGTGACTCCTTGCTTTTCTGGAATCTTATTCTCTGTAAAGATACCCTGCTCATTAAAGGAGACACAGGTTTCTACTACAAACTCAGGGATTATAATGAAAGACATTTCCTTGAGTAACATGCCTATGGAATCCAAACAGCAGTATCTAACATAATCTCATTTTGTAAGCATATAAATACTAATCAATCAAAATATTAATAGATACGGACATACCAATCTGTAGTCAGTCCCTTGTTTATCAAGATTCCCCATATTACATTCCTGGTGGTCTCATCCACATATTCTATGCTTATCTCACAATGAGAATATCCTCTCTTCTTTCTAGGTTATATCTTAAAGGGAGCCTGACCCTGAGAAAAAGCAATCTAATTTTTTTTCTACTTTTTGACTCACACCCTAACAACTGAAATCTGGCTTCAGATCACTGTAAGAGATTTAATTATATCAGAGCCACTTACCAACTGGAAAGATATATTGCCAGGACTCTAATTATTTCAACAGGGATTTTTTTTTTTTTTGGTTTGTTTTCACAATTTAGAACAATGTTTAGATATGTCAGATACTTTTTGCTGCATTCAATATTTAAAATATTTTATTTTGATTTATGATGCATCAGAGACATACCATTTCAGAATAAGTTCATCGACTTTATTCCAGTCCTTTGGTTTTCTTTTTTTTAACAAAGTAAGTGGCTCAAAGACACTGATTTATAGCTGGTCAGTGACTGACTGAGGTTACATCCTCAGCTGGGTCTGCTGTCACTTCTTCCGCATGCAGTCCAGTATTAATTTAAAATGTAAATTCCACATGCTGGAGGTCTTCCTTTGTCTCTCCAGCTCCACCCTCCACCATTAGTCACCAGACTAGACTGCATCAACTTAAAAACTACAACCCTGGTTCTCTGGCTTCAGGTTGGATTTGGCCAACAGGGAGCAGACCAGGAGTTTGGGAGAGGGGGAGAGTGAGAGATCAGGGGAAGTGTACCCCAGGCCCCATACAGAGGAACTTGTATACAGGTCCTCTGACCACTCCCTCTTCTCCAAGTCTGGGATGCTAGGAAGCAGAGGGCAACCTGCTGATCCTATCTGTGAGAGGGAGGGGGCGCTGTTCCTTCTCTTTGTAAATCGTCCTTTTATTACATTCATCTCAAATTATCCCATTTTCACTATGCCATCTGTTTCCTGTTGGGCCCCTGACTGATAGAATATATTATAGAAATGTATTTAAAATCTGAAGTTTCTCTAGCTAGGCTGTCAAAAAAATTCGAAGCATTCCATTTCTGGGTCTTTTGTCTTGAGATTTTAGGGATGAGAGGATGAAGTTTCCTTCCACCTTAAATGAACTGCCTGCTTCCTATGATTCCAGTCTCAGTTCTCTGTAGCCCACACAAAAAGCGTTCTCCCTCCACCTTAGCTAAAGCAGCCCGTCGTCCCCTACCATTGGTCACCGCCTCATCTCATTTTATTTCCTTCATAATACTTATCACTATCTTAATTTAGTCTGTGTAAGCACCGGCTTATTCATCATTCTCTGCCTCCCTAGTAGACTGAGTCTACATTAAGTTGGGTTTCTACGAAGCAGACACTGAAGGATGCTCACCAGGGATCACCACCTGTGAAAGGAAGGGAGGAGAAGCAGGACTGGACAAAGGAAGATGCTGATGCAGGATGCTGGCCCGACAACACGGAAGTTCTGGTGGGAGTACTGCCACCAGAGTTACTCACATGAGACTGAAATGACTTTTAAACCACCTCCGTCCTCTACCATCACTACACACACACACCTTCCTTGAGTGGCTGGCATCTGATGTCTGAGGAGAAGATACAATGAATTAAAAGGTCAGTGGGAAACATGTTCTGAGGTTGATCTAGGCCTCGACATACCCTCACACATACATATTTTCCCTGCAGCGCATGGTTGCAACTGTGATAGCCTGAATTACTGCAGCTGTTAATTTTTAAACACAAAACATAAATTACTCAGAGCTGCCTCCTGTCACATACTGGCAACTCAGCTTGTACTTCCGACTCTAATAAAAGCCACCAACACTGCCGTCTCAGACTTATCTGCCACTCCGATCTCTAATGGCAAAAGATTTCCATCTCAGTGGCATTTGTGCTATTTAAGTCTTTTACATAAAACAGGCAGGAAATATGTGGGAAAATGTTTCACATCATTAGAAACCACACATTTGTGTTAAAAACTTATACAGTGCTCTATGTCAATTATATCTCAATGGAACTGGAAGAAAAAAGTTAAAAATAAATAAAAAGCGTAATAAAAAATGAGAAAAATATAAATTAAACCATGAGGATTATTACCTATCTAATCAGCAAAAAATTAAAGATATTATAATATTCACTGCTACAGATTCTGCAGAGAAACAGACCCTCTCACACACGCTACCAGTAGAATTATAAATCAGAACAGACTTTCAGGATGGTATTGTAATAGAGAAGAAAGGCCAGCATAGTGTTTGGTGATCTTCTGTAAGAGTGGGATACACAGGGGCACAGAGGTCAAGAACAGAGGCCTTGGCAATGAGTAGTCCTGGGCCCACATCTTGACTCTGCCTCTTGCTGTGACCCTGAGCCAACACATAAAGAGGAGCTGCTATAATAAAAGGTCCTTTTGAACGCTGGACAATTATTTCCTCAGAATTCTATGGAAGCATGACCCTAAGCATCTCACCAAAAAGCAATGACATTCTTCTGACTTGTAAAAATCATCTCATTTCTTCAGAAATTTTAGCTACTTAGGATGAAGTTCTGAAGTGGGGGGCAGGGGGTGCCTGTGGATCACAGAGCCCCTTATAGGTGAAGACTAATTAAAACAAAAAATTTAGAAGCTAAGATGGAAACGATATATTTGAAAAGTTACCCCTAAAACACATCTGTAATACAGGGTAGTTTGAAAAAACAAGAAGAAAAGAGAAAAACAAATTGCCTTGTACCCAAATGATGATGCATTGAATAGGAAGCTTAACTGACTAAATAAAGAATTGAAGCAGAATAAAATGAATCATTTAAAAAAAAAAACCTGGGGCTCATTTTAAAGAAAACTTTCAAAGAAACAGAAAAGCCTCACAAAGAAAGAGCATAAACACTTATGTTGAAAATGACAGGGCTTCCCTGGTGGCGCAGTGGTTGAGAGTCCACCTGCCGATGCAGAGGATGCGGGCTCGTGCCCCGGTCCGGGAAGATCCCACATGCCGTGGAGCGGCTGGGCCCGTGAGCCATGGCCACTGAGCCAGCACGTCCGGAGCCTGTGCTCCGCAAAGGGAGAGGCCACAACAGTGAGAGGCCCGCGTAACGCAAAAAAAAAAAAAGAAAATAATAGACAATTTACAATACAGGTCACTAAAGTATTACAGCACATCACAAAAAGGTAAAAATGAAGACAAGCACATCCAATTCCTGGATGAAAAATGAAAACTGAAAATAGAAGATATCATAAGGAAAAGGTGTGTAACAGTCTTTTTATATGGATAATTTCATTTCCTCCAACCTGGGAGATGGGAACAGGGTTGGAAGAATGAGAAGATGGACAGCCAAGTTAAATAATGGCTACATTGTCAATACTTTCCCCAGCTCGCCTGGTCTGTCTCTCTGTTAGTTTCTCTCTCTAGAAAAAAAGTATGGAAAAATGGCTTCATAATTCAGTAAAATGTTACTGAGTATTAAACCCTGAAAATTAATTGTTTAACAAATAGCTGAGTGAGCTCTGCTGTTCCAGCTGGAGAAGAGAACAGACTGATAGATGTAATAAGAGCCTCTATTTTTACGGAGGGCTCAAGGGAGAGATGATCTGCTGTTCGCATGGTCCAAACAGGAAGCTATGGTCATAAATTCTAACATGAAGGACATGGAGGATTTAGGTTAAATAGAAAGATGACTTGGCTGATAGTGAAGGCTATAAAATCATGAAATGGCTCCCCGGGGTGGATGGTAGATTTCCCTTTCTGGAAATGATGTGTAAAGAAGAGGCTCGTCTGTCAGGATGACGGAGGGGGACCTAAGCACGGTATCAGGATGGTCTCGGTGACAGTCTGTATTTTCTGGTTCACTAAAGCAGCCTCTATCTTTAATTTCCACCAACTAAAGCAAATGTCTAAATCCCTTAGAGCCTGGGCACACCTTTGCTAATTTGGCTTGTAATGGATTTTAGCTTAATAAAACAGACAATAACTTGAGGAGTTGCTAAATGTAATTAAATAACTGAAGAGGTGTAATACAACCTATAAACATTAAAGTATTTCAACACACACTTAATGACAACCAGGTCCAGGTAAAGATGTATTTCTGTCAGGTAATTACTAACAGAATTGTTTAGGATGCAGCGGACTGGGATACAACATTAAACGTTGGTTATCATTTTCATGCTTAGCATTCACATTAGTTAAGGCATTTGTGGTGGTGTAACACCATAATGTCACTAATGAGTAATTATTTCTAGAGCAATTACTTTTTAAGTGATTAAGATGCATTGTATCGCTGTGACCCAACTGACTTTATATTTGCTTTCTCAATAGCTTCCTTGTCTTCCCTACCACCCTCCTTCCTGAAGCATATTAGACTTTTTCTCACAGGAAAAGAATAGACTAATAATTACCAAATGTATACTGTTCCTGAGAGAAATACAATGCAGCAAGCTAATGTCTGCTAATTCTTAAGCTACCATTAAGTTGAAGAGAGTATCAGGATTTTGAGTTGGATAATATATACATTTAAAACCTAAAATTTACAAGTTTATCATCATTTGGTCAATGAGTGAGAGAAAGGTATTAAGCCTCTGAATTGTAATATACCTGAATGATAATAAAGGTGTTGACCAATATTAATTTATCCACAGACAGCTTACATTCTGCATGGTGTTTACTAAGCCCTGTAGAAGATATTTAATAAAATTATTAAGATATAGTCTTTGGCCCTAAGAACCTTAAAATCAAAGCCCAGATACAAGATAAACTGATGTAGGAAGATATTAGCTTTGTCATCCTGGATTGCAACTACAGCAAAGGCCTTAATCTCTTTGAGCCTCTATACTAATTTTTTTTTAAATAAATTTATTTATTTATTTTTGGCTGCATTGGGTCTTCATTGCTGTGCATGGGCTTTTCTCTAGTTGTGGCGAGCAGGGGCTACTCTTCATTGTGGTGTGCAGCCTTCTCATTGCAGTGGCTTCTCTTGTTGTGGAGCAGGGGCTCTAGGCACGCGGGGTTCAGTAGTTGTGCCTCACGGTCTCTAGAGCGCAGGCTCAGTAGTTATGGCCCACGGGCTTAGCTGCTCCACGGCATGTGGGATCTTCCCAGACCAGGGCTCAAACCTGTGTCCCCTGCATTGGCAGGAGGGTTCTTAGCCACTGCACCGCCAGGGAAGTCCCAAGCCTCAATACTCTTAATAGCATAACAACAATATGAGCAACCACCACTTAGAATGGATGTAAGGACTTAATGCATAGAAATTGTTTATCATGGCTTAAACATCCTTACAAACTTTAGCTCTAAATATAAAAGTAATTATATATTTATTTTTATTTATATTTGTTATTATTAGTCATATGTGTTAAGTGTGAATAATTTGTGTCATAAGATCTCTGACAAGGGAGATAATTGGAAGCTGAAGGAGTCATTGCAGAGGAAATGAGCTATTGGCTAGGTGATGAAGGATAGGCAAGATTTTGCTACATAGAGTGTAAGGGAGGGTTTTCATCCCAACAGTGTGAGCACATGCCCAGAGCCAAGGACATATGAGTAAAATGGCTACAGAAACTTGAGTGGTAAGCAAATTTGTTGAGATTTACACCTGGTGAAAGGCTGATGAAGGCAAACAGTGGTTGATCTTAAGTCCAGGTCACCTAGTTTATATTTTATCTATTGAAAACCACAGAGCACAGTATGACATAATATGAAACAAAGTGCTAATATTATAACTTACTTAAATCTGATTGATGAGTCATAAACTCATATGCCCAGAGGGTCAGGCTTATGGCCTCTGTATTATGAGGAGCAGACTCTACCTAACACAACAGGGAATGGTGGGAAACAAGGTCAAATGGAAAAAAACATACTCTGTCAGAACAAGGAAAAAACATACTCTGTCAGAACAAGGTACCCATGTCTCAGCTTCAGTTACTTGTTGCCATGTGGGTAATAAGGCCCAGTGTTTCTGACCTTTCGATTTTTTAAATGATAACTAGGAAATATAAATATTAAAATGAAATGTGCTTAATTTTTAAAAGTACCATGTTAGTCAAATAAAATACTTGTATGAATTGGGTATGTCCTGAGGGCTGATAGTAGGCAGTCCCTGATATTACGTGATTTTATAAATGAGGAAAGCAAGTCTCTGAGGCATGGAGTGATTCATTATAATTGATACAGAGAGTGAGTTACAGGCAGTGCTGGGATATGAACCAATGGAAACTTTATCCAAGATTAAACTAGAACTCACTGGAGGTTAAGGCTTTATTCCACTTAGTGTGGAACAGGGTGAGCCCATGCCCAGAGCCAGGACAGCTGTGAGGTTTCAGTGCAACCTTCATTTCACTAATAGATGTCTTCACATTTTAGATTATTTTTCATTACAACCTCAAAGAAAACAGTTTAGCAGATGAACACAAGTCAAAATAAAATTTTAAAAAAAAAAAAACCAAGTGTGAGTGTGGGTTTTCTTTTCTTGGTTTCAGTGCAGCAGAGAGGAAAGAACATGTCCTGGGGAGTAACACAGCCATTCAGACCTGGGTGCAAACACCACTGTTCACCATTTCCTAGTTATGCCGCTTGAGGAGGTCAGTTTGCTTGCCTTTAAAATGAAAATAACGATGTCTAGCATACAGAGTTTCTGGAGGATAACATGGAATTGTATAACCTGATGACATGCTATCACATACAAGGAAGAATGATAATGTCTTGAAACTTGATTTTACACACTGATTTAAGAAAGTCAGGAAAGAACGATTTAACAATTAGAAATGGATGTTCTGATATGAGCATTTCCAGTCAACTTCCCTGGGAAGCATAAGTTAAAACTCAGCAATAGTAATAGCCAATTAAATTATTAATATACTATTCTACCATTCACATAATATAGGTCAGTGAAAATTTCAGACCATGGTAAAGCAGAAATAAGTAAGGAGGAGTTAGATATGGTATTGTTATTAAGATCAATTGCTTTTATGATGCACTACAGGATAGAAGAATTGTGAGTAAAAGTCAGTTTTCAGTGTGAGGAAATGAGTTACTGAAAATTTTCAAGAAAATTAATGAGTTGAAGAAATAAGCAAGATTTCTAACAGAACAGGAGAGTTCTCCTGGATTTACAACTGTGACTTCGAAATATACAAAATTAAC
This sequence comes from Lipotes vexillifer, assembly GCF_000442215.2. Classification (NCBI taxonomy): domain Eukaryota; kingdom Metazoa; phylum Chordata; class Mammalia; order Artiodactyla; family Lipotidae; genus Lipotes; species Lipotes vexillifer. Next base: position 499,091 of record NW_006791458.1, on the reverse strand, counting down.
ATTTTTGGAAAAGAGTTGGGATAATATTTGGAACCAGTCTTGGATTTATATCTGGACCTGGCATTTCTAGCTCTGCGACCCTGTGGATGTTATTAATTCTTCTCTCAGTTTCCTTTTCTGTAACACGTGGATAAAAATGTCTGTTTTATAGCAGTGCTGATGGGAAATCAAATAAGATGATGTCCATGAAGCATTTAGAGCAATCACTTGCAAATCCTCAGTGTTCAGTATATGGTACCTGTTCTTACCATCGCTATTATAATCCATTTTAAGATTCTGAATGAGGTCAAGAGGAAAATGGTGAAATATTTTTAATGAGATTAAAGGAAAAAAGGAAGCAATTAAAAATAATATTGCAAAAAATATTGCAATTAATGCTTTGGACACATGGATGGTATGATGTCTTTTTATATTAAAAGTAACATAATTTATGTCAAGTCTAGAACAACAAATTCATATTTATACCTTCCTTTTACGTAATGTTGGGAATGCTCCATCAAACAGTAGCTTCCATGACAACAGGGGACGCATTAAGTATACATTTTGAGTCTCTCATAACAATTAGTAAAGTATCCTACAAAAACTATGCAGGCAAACCACTTAACAATGTAGAGCAGTTTCCATATTTTCTCTGTACAGTCTTTATACTTCCTTCTCTAATAATGGTGTTTTTAAGAGATGCAAACGAATGAGACACGTAACACGTCTATCCTCAGATTCACCTGAAAATAAATACCTAAGATTAGCCATTTCCTAAGGTGAATGTGCAATGAATTTTCTCAATTCTGGAAAATACTATTTTATGTTTAAAGCATAATTAGTGTAATATTTGATATATGTAGCTATTGAACTGGTACCATTTATAAGACTGGTGTTCATTAATTATGAAATATTTAATAAAAATTTGGGGATTGCTTTATCTGTCTGAAGAACTGGACCATGTTATATATAGAACAAGTTATATTAAAATAATACTTTGTAGGGGCCAAACTATCAGATTGGTCAGCACATGGCTTTGAAAATGTGAGTCTGAATGCCTTTAAGGAGGATGTGCGTTTTCCAGTTTCTCTAAGTGCCCATCATTCCCTATGACACCTTTCCAGGTTCTCTTCATTTAGTAATCTGCCCAGCCCCAATGGATATCTGAGTTTGTGACCCTGGCTCGCAGATACTTGATCTGCTGCATAGCAGATATCAGTAGTCCAAAAGCAGAATCATTACAAGCTTTCAAATACATTTGTCCAATCAGCGCTCCTTTTCATATGAACATAAAGAGTTTATTGGAATTAGATGAACACAATTTATACTGACGAACTTATTCCATCTTTGAGAGAAATAACTCTTCTGTAAGTCAAATTGATGGATTTATGAGTTATTGGGGCAATGAACAATCAAATAAGGTAAACAGCAGTGCCTTCAAGAGATCTCAAAGAGATGGTGTACAGACCATCTCTGTAAGAGGATGCAAACTTTTAAACTCTTTATTGAAGCATAACCTTTGAAAACTGTTTCATTGGAATATATGTCCAGAAAAGTACTCAATTTATAAGTATATAGCTTGATGAATTTAGTGGGGTACCATACTTGAGTAATAGCACCCAGAAGGTATGGATTCTTTCCAGCATCCAGAAGCCCTCCTCAAGGCCCTTCCAGTAGCTGCCCCTCCCCAAGGGATCCACTTTACCTACTTCTCTCACCTTAGATAGCTTTCCTGCAATAGAACTTCATATGAAAGGAATCACAGTGTGCTCTATTCTGCGTTTGTGGCTTTTTGAATTCAACATTACTTCTGAGATTTATGCTTATACTTTAGGGGGATGAGAGTAGCAAAATCATCTGACATTATGTGCCAAGGGCTCTGACAAGATGTGCTCACAGGGATTCACTGTATGCTTTTCTATATATGTGGGGTAATTTGAAAGGAAAATGCACAGTAGAAGCTGGAAAATAAGAAATATATACATATAAGCTAAAACAAGTATTACGCATTAAGAAGTTCTTTAGGGAAAAAATATCAAATGTTTCTCCATCCATGGATATATATATATTAAGAAAAGAGAGAGGTGTAGCACTCAAAGTGTTGAAGGAAAAATCAATGTTACTAATTTATATGGACCTTCCAGTAATTCTTTGACAAATGTCACCTTTGGCCACAAAAGCAGCAGTAAAGAATTATGCTAACTATTATTTTTCCTAATTGCCCTCTTCACATCAGTTTCTGATTATTTACCAACTAAACATTTCTCGATTTTATTAAAATTATTCCTAAAAATACTTTACTGGTATATTTATCGATTATTTCCTATCAGAAGAGCCTTGTAGGATGTTTCTCTGCCAATATTCAAATATTGTAAAAAGTATTTATAAAGCAATAATATATTTATCTTCCTATATGCTTAAATAAAAGTATCACTGATGTATCAGTCCTTTATGAAAAAAGGTTACATTTCCTAGAAAAGTTTATAGAATTCTTTGAAACATATGTCAAATCTCTGTTCTAATACTTGATATTTATTTATTTTGATGAAAATATTACTGAACTGTCTCAACCATCTCTTCCTGTATATTTAAATTGGAATATATGATATTTCATAAGAAAGAGCTCCGATGCAAGAATTTACTAAATATTAGGGAAAAGTATTGTGGATTTAGGCAGCAAGCATACCCAAATTTCCTTCTGAACTGAGAAAAATTTAATATTATACTGTAAAAATGCTTATATATATTATTATATCAACTGATACTTTGTAGCAAATACTTCAGAAGATTTTTCAGTGCAGTGATAAACGCTCTTTGTAGTCAAGTCCTAAAAATTCAAAGACTTTAAATTATTTTCCAAGTCGTAAAAAGGATGAGTAAATGAACATTTGATCACACACTCCCTGATTAAAATTCTTAATGGCTTCCTTTCCTCTAAAGATGAAGTCCAAACCCCCAAATATTACCAACAAAAGGCCCTTCTTTCCTCTCCAACTCATACCTCACTTTCACAGCTCGCTCCCTCATGGTCCATACTTTAGCCATTCTGAAACTCTTTTACTTACCTTTCTTCCCTTACTTTTTCCTAAACATGCTGTTCCCTCTACCTGGCATCTCCTTCCCTCTGTTCTTCTCCATACTCTTTACCTGGTTAACTGTAAGTTTTCCCTCAGGTCTCATTTTACACATTACTGCCCCTCACTTTCCCACCCCCAGCGCGCGCGCGCACGCGCACACACACACACACACACACGCACACACCCCAAGTTGATTACTTGGAAAACTTTTTTTTTTTTTAACACTTCTTCATCTGATAGGAGCTAAGTGCCTCAGGTAGCTATGCATCATGAAAGCAGATAAGATATCATAACCACTTTACAAAGGCAAAAGTGGCCCAGTGAAATCAGATGACTTTGCAGGAAGGAATTAGAAATCAGGTTAACAGCTCATCAAATTCAGAGCAGGGCAGTGTTCGCTCCATATTGCCTCTCTGGTTTGATCAACAAATATGTCCCATTCCCTAACTGAATCACAGGTCAGTTTACTATTAGCATTAAAGTGCATAGTTACAGAGATGCTGTGCATTAAGAACCTCAAAATGTTCATATGCTTTATATCAAGTCTAGTTCTTCTTAAAGAATTTTTCCCTTTTCTTAAAAACTGCACTCTCCTTTCCTTATGAAAAGCACACAAACTTATTTTGGAAAATCTACAAATCAGGAGAGAATTTTAATCAGGGGATTGCATGATCAAATCTAATATAGAAAATTATAATTAAAAATGGAAAATCAACATAAAAGATGTTAAAGACAGCATTAAAATAGTAAAAAGTTGAAACACACCTAAATATTCCAAAGTAAAAGGTTGGCAACATACAGAGTTACCCACAAATATGACATATTATGTAGTCTTAAAAATCATTCTGTAGAAAAATGAAGGAATATTCATCATATAATATTAAGTGAATGAAGCAAATTATAAAATGGACATACAAAATAATCACAATTTTCTGTGGAAAAAAATATTCAAAGAATACAGAAGGAAACTCTACCTAACCTATTAATGATGGGTATCTTCAAAGGAAAAATTTTTTTTAATATTTGATGTTTAATTCTTTACTTTCCAAGTTTCCTGTGACTAACATGTAGTATTTAGGTGTCCAGAAAACAAAACCCTTACTCTTATTAAAAGAAAGGAAGGGAGGGAAGGGAGAGAGAGAGAGAAATGACACTTTTTGAATAAATCCATAGAAGATGGTGGGCAGATGACTCAATTGTTTTAAACCTCCAGTGTCTCATCATTTTACAGACACATAACTTCACAATAATACCAACAATTATGCTGTAAACTCTATCAGCCTATATGGCCTATAGATATGCCAGATATGAAACAGTGATGTTCTAAATAGAATAATCTATGAGCAAAATTTCTTATCTAAAAGATAGGTGCTTATATTGAAATTTATGGGATTTTTTCTGTAATGTAGGAGCTATAGCTAAGAAAAAAAATCATTCATGCTTATGTAGCTTCAAGTATGAAGACTAATTTCTTGTCAATTATAATGTCATGTTTTTACAGAAAGGGAAAGACACAGTACAGAGTAATTTCAAGAGTCAAATAGACTTGGATCAATATTCAGCTCCACAGTTACCACAGATTTTAGGCACATTATTTAACCTCTCTAAGCTCCACTTTCCTCTTGTGTAAAAATATCTACCTCCTGGAGTTAAAGCATGTAAAGCATGCAGTATTAGTGTGCCTGGCATAAAATAATTATTTAATAAATGTGAATTAAAAAGAACTATTAAGTAAGCAAATGAATGAACAGAAAAACTAAACATGAAAATAAATAAAATACCATGAGCAAAAGTAGATGCTTTGCATTTATAATGACACATCCAATCCTGTGCAGAACACTGAGGCAGCCCTTTGGGTGGCCAACGGCCACATGTAAAGCTTAATGAAAACTAAACCTTGCTATTTGCCATGGGGTATTTTAACCAACAATACCAGACATCTCCTCCTATCAGAATAGAGAGAGAAAAGAACATGCACACCCATTCCCAGTGCTGAGCAATCTGCCTGCAGAACACGCAGAGCACCACTGTCCTGGGGACCTTTGGATTCCATGGGTGGCAGCCACTCAATGACACTACCTGAGTCAGACTGCAAAGAATTCCTGGCTACTGACACTCATCTGTTCTACCCTGCCATTGCATTCCCTTTTTATTTCTCTCTCTTTTTTTTTTTTATATCTTGGAGTCCCCTCTAGCCCTGTGACATGTTTCACCACCTGTTCATGCAGATGGTGCCATCCAGAGAAGTCAAAAAGTTTGGTGTCCCCAAATCCCTCTTGATTCAGTCGGTTCTCTTTAACACAGAGCAGTGGGGAAAACAAATGAGAAACTGGAAACCACATTTCAAAGCACAGAAAGGTCACAGCTCATATAAGGAATACATTCATGTTCAGTATCTGGTTTGAAGTGAATGCTGTCTACATAGGTAAGCCCTTACTGACATTCTTCTGAACAAAACTGTGTCTGCAACAGCTGATTGCACCTAATACAGAGTCAAACGCTACCGACCCTTCTCCCCATTGTCCACCAGGTCTGCAACTACAGTAAGTAATCTATCGTAAATGTGGCTCTATGTATAATGTACACACTCTTTTCTATCCGTGCTTATAGAAACTGAAAACTTGCAAGAAAAAAATAGCTTTTGAAATTAAAGAAGGTTGTTACTGAATGAGAGTAATTTGGTTTTACATAATTTAAAAATACTACACAAGATGCAGTTGAGCCAAACATCCCACTTATGATGGAAAAAAACCCAGAATCCTGAAGATCAATAGAAAAGAACAAAATCACAAAGAAAGGAAAAGTAACAGGAAAATAGCCTCTTCCTTATCTAAGATGCTTGAGAGTTTTGTAATAAAATAAACACTAAGACTAAAACCTATCTATTGACACAGACTAAATTTAGCCTCCTAGGTGGTTTCAGAATCAAGTTTCCCCAAAGAGGAATGTCTGATAATCCATATTATTTGGAACTTGGTGACTCAGAATAGGACACTGTTTATATTACACTGAGGATTCAGAAGTTCATTCTTGCTCTGTGTTGATTTCCCCCTCTGTTCTTTCACTGCATATCCCTGCCCAGCCCCTGGCCACCCATGCAGTGAATACAGATTTTTTTTCCTCCTTGAGAGTAACTCCACCTACCATCAAACAAAGACCAGATCCATAGTTTGTCTCATCCCTTTATCAGGAGGTGTAGAGATGGAGTAATTTAACAAGGCTCCATGAATTAACCTTTATTGACTAACATTCGTGTAGCAATGATATACACAATTCATTCAAATACTAAGAACAAAGAAGGAGCCCACTGGGGTAGAGACAATGTTTCTCATTATCACACTATGAGCATTTTTTATATGGGCACAAGGTTGACCGTTGTGTTTCTTATATCTAACTTACCTAAAGAAAAATCAACCCATGATTCCAGGAAAATGGGCTAAAATACTTATGATTTGGGAAAAATATTGTTTTGAGCAAACGTAAGTGCTTCTTTTCCCCTCACAGTAATCAACCTTCATTCCCCCCACTGCCTGCCCTATGTTTTGTCACACAAATACAGAAAACACACATGTGCACTGTGTATATGCACACACGCATACATACACACTTATACATTCTGGAGTTCAAACAAGATAGTCCAAATAACACAGAGATATTCTCTATACTAAGCAAAGAATATGATGTCTCTGCTCTACCATCAATGAGAATCCATACACATTTTTATTCATAAAATATTTGATTACCATGAATAGAACTTCCCCCTTGAACTCAACAGTGACAAATTTTCTGAGACGTGTACCTAAAAAGAGCTAGCTCTCATTAGAAAGTGTTTTCTCATTGATTCATTCTGTGGTGGAAGGCTAATATGGGTCACCTGAATTCCACTTTGATACAATTCTCTCCACCTTCACATCTCTGTATATCTTTCAAAGGACCATACTGATTGCAAATGACAAGGTAACATAACAAAACACCAGGTACCAATGGAAATTTCTACAAAATCAACTCATAGATGTATTTAAGTCACAATTTGGGAAGCTGAATTCATGACAATTGCTGATCCTGTTTTTGTTTTCAAAATGCCTTCTTATCAGCTGTTCAACTGGCATCACCCCAAGCACCATCTCATTGTTAATGTAGTTCTTCTCACTAAGAGAGAAATGCACATGGTATCTACTAGGGAGGATAGTCAGATTTTTTTTTTCTTCTCATCAAAACCTAATAACCTTTGATAATTGGGTATCAAATGCTATTGATTTGATTTTATGCTTCTTTTTCTACTCAGTATGCAAATCCATTGTTTAATAACGTTAGATACGATTTTGCATGAGTGCCTGAATAGAGACAGAATAATAGATCAATTTGAGATAAACACTGAAGAGAGCACAGATCCCATTCAACTGATAAACTGAATCAGGTAGTTGGATTGATAACACAGGAAATACTGTGAAGAAATTGTAATTACTAATTTATTTACACATACATTTATTCAATAATTTTTTTCATTGACTCTTCTGAGACAGGCACTATTCAAGATGCTGAAATACAGTTGGGAATAAAACTGAGGTCCCTGCTCTCATGGAGCTTATATATTAGTGGAATGAAGCCAACAAAAATAGTAAACAAATGAATAACGCATCTAGTTATAAAGAACATAAAATGCAGTAATGTGAAAGAGAAGAAACAAAGATCTGAGTAAAGCAGTGTTACTTAAACTGTCTTCCTGTGAGCACATGAGTTTGTTCTGCCCTTAGGACCATTTTGCTTCTGTCCTTTACAACTGGAACTCTCATTCCTCAGATCACTGCTGTCAATCTTCATAAATAACATCTCAGCTCAGGTGTCACCTCCTAAAATAGGACTCCACCCTACTCTTCTAGCTACTTTTTATCCAATCTTTCATTCTGTTTTTCTTCATAGAATTCATCACAATTTGCTGCCCTCATTTATCATTAAACATTTTTTTTCATGGTGGCTTATATGTTTCCTTCTCTAAGTACAAGCTTCTAGAGGTGGAGTCTATATCTGGCTTATTCACTCCTGCAACACTCATCCCCCACCTAGAGCAACAAGAGATGCTCACTCACTAGTTGACTGGATAGATAGAGGGGTAAATGAATTAAATGTTCAGCAATTCACTTCACTACAATGGCTTTGTTCCATTAAACATGTATTAGAACTACTAGTATTTTCTCAAGCTTCCTTTTAGAACACTACACCAATGTTCTAATATTAGGTAGTCAAAATGAAAAACTGCATTCAGCTATTAGCCTTATGAAAATTCTGAGTATGTCATGTCTGCTCTGCTACCTCCCAGCCCAGGCACTGGGTCATTTCTCCACATTAAACCTGTTAAAGCACTAAGGGCATGGGCTTTGAAGTCAAACAGGCTTGAATTCTATTCCCAGCTTTGATGCTTATAGTTGTACCACTTTGAACAAGTTACTGAATTTATCCAAGCCTCAGTTTCCTCTTAAAAGATAGAAGGATATCAGTATCTACCAGATTGGATTATTTGGGGATTAGAAGATACAGTGTATGCACAGTACTTGATACACAGCATGTACCCAATTAATTTTGACTATTATGATTATCTTGGTAACTACAGTAATAAACTACAACAGCAATTACTTATTAGGTACCTACTGTGTGCCAGCTACTTTACATGGGTTATATTATTTAATTTTGACCATATTCCTGCAAGTTAAATGGTATTATAATTTTCAGTTTAAAGTTAGGTAACTTTTTAAAAAGCCACAAAGCCTATAAGAACAAACTCCAGAACTTGGCTTTTACCTACCATCCTATCCTACCTCTTCCATCTCCCTATTACGTGTATTCTTCTCCTACTAACCTCCAAGTTTTGAGTCTCAAGTTTTGAATGTCTCATTTGTCTTTGTGTATCCCCAAAACCTGGCACAGTGTTGGTACATAATAAGGATTTACCACCACCATTCCTTCTTGCCAGATATCATCCCACACGAATCAGGATGGGAAACAGCAGAAGAGGCCAACGTTAGATACATGTAGAAATCTTAACATCAATTAATCTTTACAAACAACTTAATATGTGCCAAACACTTTACGAAAATCTTTACAAGTATTTGTCTGCTTAATCACCCCAGTAATTCTATAAGGTGGGTACTATAAAGCCCTATATTCCTGATGAGGGAGCTGAAGCTCAGAAAGATGGAGCACAGCTAGTTAGAGATAGAGGAAGGCCTTGCAACAAGCAGGTCAGATTCCACACCCATGCTCCAAACGTGGCAGAAGAAGCTGGTCTCTCTCCTGGTCTTTTCAGTATTTTCCCTTAGTTGTCAGTGTACTACAGCTGCTCAAATATAAAGTCCTAATTATATTCTCTATTATTGCTACTGAGAACAATCCAACATGGAATTGGAATCTTCCTCCAAGGATTTATGACCATTTAGCATTTTGGTACCTTTTATTCTGTCCATACGAGTGCAGATAATGAGCTACTTCTCAGAAGTAAAATAGCTTGAGCATTTCATAATATGGTGACTGTGATTTGAGTCATTAACCTATTACAGTGGTCTGGCTTGCTTTATTTGTGACCTCCAGAATAAAGAGGTAGGAAGGGGCTAGAAATCCTCCCTTACCACCCATTTAGTAAATCAAGTAATTAAACTTTTACCAAAAGTCTTTTAACCCAAAGAATATGGAGGTGATTTCCAGAGGTTGGGTAATGCTTTATCTCCTTCCTTTTTTTTTCTGCCCGTGGAGAATAAGGCTGACATGAATATTTTTCACTCGTTCCAGAAAATAAATATAGATTTTCTTCCGTGTACTCTAGGGTCTTCTGTGATAGGCCGGTAGACAAAGATACCACTTGTCTGAAATTTAGAGGTGTGTCTAATGGCTCAGTACTCTTTCTGCTTTCCCTTCCAGTATGAGAGTATTGATGCTAGAGTTAGAGACAAGGGTCTCACTGAGGGAGTATATTAAATCCGGGACACGAAGGTGTACAGGTTACTTGGATCATTCTTATCAAGTAAGAATTGACCGTCTTCAATCCAGCAGGAAAGCTTGTGGACCGGGTGACTTGCAGGCAGCCTTCAGAGTCTCTGCAAACCACAGCAGCCATGTGCCTCCTCAGTGCACTAGGGTTTTACATCTCTGGCTAACTAAATTGAGACTTAATCAAATCTTACAGTGGTTGCTTTTCCCTAGTCTGTAACCTTCTTGAAACTCCACAATATGGATGTACAATTCTGAAATAGAAGAGATTTTCAAAATCCCTATATACCAAGTTACAAAGTGTAGTATATGCTGCTTTTTCTTGAACTTGGGTATTCAGAAAAGTGAAACAAAAATAACTCTCTGCATCTAGACAGTTGCAAAGTAGAGATCCATTCAAGAATAAAGGATGAAAGGAGGAGTGATGATATTAAGTTATACCTGAGGAACATACTCTATGTCCTATATGTATGGGAACAGCAATGCCAAAAACAATGCACAGGTCCCTATTGTGGAGTCCTATTCAGGACGGAGAGTCATACTCATCTATTTAGGAATGATGCCCACAAAAATCTCTCTAGAGGGGAGATGAATGACTCTTAGAAGTTCCTTTCAGGAGCCTTGGGAATTTAGGCTCTCCATTCTCCTTCCATCAGCATTTTCAGTACCGGCTTTTTCCAAGAGTCTCTTGCATCCATCTACCTGGACAGAGACAGTGTTCTCTCAGTCTCTGGAAAGGTGACTGAGATCATAGCCTTTGAGTTCAATACTAAGCCTGGAAACTCACTAGAAAGTTACTTACTTTCTGAAAGCCTGTGTTTCCTCAACTATAAAATGGCACTGATGGTAGCCTGCTTCACAGGATTGTTTAATATAAATAATTCAGGGCTTGACATACAGAAGGTACTCAATAGAAAAGGGAACCTTCCTACACTACTGATAGGAATGTAAATTGGTGCAGCCGCTATGGAAAACAGTAGACACATTCCTCAAAAAACTAAACCTGGAGCTTCTATATGATCCAGCAATACCACTCATAGATATATATATCCAGACAAAACTGTAATTCAAAAAGATATATGCACCCCTATGTTCATAGCAGCACTATTCACAATAGCCAGGTCATGGAAGCAACCTAAATGTCCTTCAACAGATGAATGGATACAGAAGATGTGGCATATATATATATACTATATATATTATACATATATTATATATATATATAAAATGGAATATATAAATAATGGAATCATTCATAAAAAAGAATGAATTAATGTCATTTGCGGCAACACGGATGGACCTAGAGATTATCATACTAAATGAAGTAAATCAGAAAGAGAAACACAAATACCATATGATATCACTTATATGTGGAATCTAAAATATGACACACATGAACTTATGTATGATACAGAAACAGACTCACAGACATAGAGAACAGACTTGTGGTTGCCAAGTGTCGGGGCGGGGACAGGGAGGGATGGATTGGGAGTTTGGGATTAGCAAATGCAAACTATTATATATGGAATGGATAAACAACAAGGTCCTACTGTATAGCACGGGGAACTATATCCAATACCCTGTAATAAACCATAATGGAAAGGAATATGAAAAAGAATATATATATATGTCTATACCACTTTGCTGTATAGCAGAAATTAACACAACACTGAAATCAAATATACAAAATAAATTTTTAAAAGTAAGTAAATTTGTATGATGAACAACAAAAACGTACTCAATAAATTCTACTACTACCACCACTACTACCACTACAACTATCTCAGCTAAATAAGTATTCATATATATTTGTTTTGAACAGGTCTTTGTGTAATTAAAACTCTATCATGAGTGAAATCATTACAAAGACTATCTGGTCTAACCCTATATTTTGCCTATTTGCTAATAAGCAAGTTGCCAGCGAAAGCTGCCAACAAAATTCACTGATTTCATGAAATCAGGATGGAACAAAAGATATACAAAATGTGATCAGAGAAAACTTTATCTTTAAACTAATGGTGAGGATAATAGGCATGGTTTCAAGTTTGATTTAATGGAGTCATTTCTGTTTTCTTTATTTTTAATATAAAGCTACAGAAAAAAATGTTGCAGGTATATGTGTGTGTGTGTATATATATGTATAATATGCATATACACACAAATACAAATCTATAAATGAATACATATGCATATTTATACCTATAAATGGGGACATATACATATACACACACAAGCACATATACAACAGCAACAGTTTTAATCATCCACTAGAAAATACTTTTCTTAAAATAAAATAAAACAAGACAAAACAAAATAAATATCTGGCTTCTCTCCATGCTGCCAGTACTCTCGTGACCCAGAGGGTTCATTCCTAGTGAAATCGGGACTATGCTAGTGCTACTTCTGAATGCGCTTATGTATAGCCATGCTGTATACAGATACATCCGCAAGCCAATGAATGGCGTGTTCTCAGGGGTTTCAGGTCTTCTCCTCTTTGCAGACAAGGCCCACTTTGATGACACCCTGTACTCATTCTTTGGGTCTGCAGTACAAGATCCATATCTTTATTGGGAACGCAGTTGGTGTCTTTCCTGCTTTGAAACCCCTGGAGTCTCTGACCACTCATCTCTCATATCTTTGGTTTCAGTTCTGCCATATTCAGCTCTCATTGGACTGAAATCAATGGACATGAAGACAACTAGGATAGCAAAGGAGACTCACTGATTACAAGGATGTGATGAGTCAGTAATATTTGAGAAAAAGAAGTCAGGCAGAGTTTCTTTTCCTCTTTAAATGTTGTTATCTAAAAACCCAGCACAAATATTGCAACCAAAAGAGCCCTGGATTACATCTAATGGTGTAATTCTGATTCTTCTATTTCCAGTTTGGATTTGACTTATTCGCTGAGGTCAGTCAGACCATGATGACGGCAAGTAACCAAATGACTCCAGCAGCAGGAACAATAACAAGCCCTGGATTAGGAGTCAGGAGGTTGGGATTCCACTCTGTGCTTTGCTATCAATTGTCTGTGTGATGTTAGGCACAATCACTTCCCTCTCTGAGCTTCCCTCTTTTCTGTAATAATGAAGAAGGTAACTTGAAGATGACAGAAATTACTTCTAAATACATTCACTTTTCATATGAATAATTTTATTTTATAGTGAAAAATAATGGGCAAGAAATTTCTTTTAAAAATTCATCCAGGGACTTCCCTCGTGGTGCAGTGGTTAAGAATCCACCTGCCAATGCAGGCGACATGGATTTGAGCCCTGGTTCGGGAAGATCCCACATGCTGCAGAGCAACTAAGCCCGTGCGCCACAACTACTAAGCCTGCACTCTAGAGCCCAGGAGCCACAACTACTGAAGCCTGCATGCCTAGAGCCCATGCTCCACAACAAGAGAGAAGCCACCGCAATGCGAAGCCCGCCCACCGCAACGAAGAGTAGCCCCTGCTCGCCGCAACTAGAGAAAGCCCCCACGCAGCAACGAAGACTCAACGCAGCCAAAAAAAAAAAAAAAAAATTAATTACAGCTCTTTAAGGAGGATGTATGTGTCTCTTCCCACGGAGGTGGAGGTAGATGAAGGTGTGCTTTCCTGTTTAGAAGACTGAGAATCTAGAGCACAGGGTCTCACACTCTGGCCGGAAGAACTGATATTCTTAATAAAATCTCTGTTGTTCTGCTTGACAAAATGCATTCACTCCATATCTCTATGAAAATGAATTAAACCAATTAGGAAATCCAAGTAAAAAAATTGATATATTAATGTTTAATAGACTACATTTCAGTGTGAGATGGCTACTCAGTTATTCACTTGCCTAATACCCTGTGGTAAAGCTTTAGGAGTAGAGGAAGAAGATACAATTAATAAACCTTGCCTGTCTAAATTCATTACAGGCTAAGATTATTCTTTGCCATTTTCCCAATGACAGAACATACATAGCAGGAGGTGGTTGAATTGCCTTCTG
>NW_006791458.1:458617-485078 GCF_000442215.2 Lipotes vexillifer | reverse complement strand
CCTGCTGAATCTTTCTTTAAGAATGTGAACCTTTAATCAGAAGTGACATGTTGCTGACCCAATGTTACATATGGGAGGTGTACTGACATATGAAATCAAGGGCTGCCCCCTCACACCAAAAGACAAACAGCTATTTTTAGATGGGTCAACTACTACCAGAAGAGTAAGAAAGTCACACCTTCCATAAGAACTGTCCTAATACTCAGCATCAGTACATTTCCTGAGCCAGTTATTTAACTAAGGACACCACAAGTTACAACAGCACAAATACAAATACAAGATTACAAATTGTGTTGCAAAAAGCTTTGCCTGTTTGTCACTAAAATATTAAGTAAATTTGAAATAGTAGTCCTGCATTTTATAGCAATAACTACATATTTCACCTTATGTCAAAGCCATAAACCACATCCTATATTGGATAAAGGAATATATCCCAAATATGTCTTATAATGGTTAAATAATGATGGTGAGCACAGTTTTATTGACATGGCAAACATGTTTATGGTGCACTCATGGTTAAAGAAAAAAATAAGATCAGAAAATTGTATGTATAATGTGAATCTGTTTTATGACAAATTACCTATATGCTTTTTTACTAGAAAAATATCTGGAAGAGTATAAATCAAGATGCAGGTATGATTAAGTCTGGGTGATAGGATTAAGGGTAGCTATATTTTCATAACTGTGTTTTCTAAATGTTTAATAATAATTATGTAACATCTCATAAGAGGAAATGGGTTTTGTTTTCATGTTTTTGTTGAACAATTTAGTAATGTGCTAAAATGCTTATGATATAATGTTAATGACTTAGCATATACAGTCCAATTGGGATTCAGATTCTAAATTTTCATAAAAAATATACATTTTTACATTCACAAAAGGGTGCCATCAGTTGATAATTCAGGTTTTCTTATATACCTGAATGCACTGATTTTGTTTTTGCCTTCTTAATTAATCAGAAGATTTTTTTCAAGAAGATAACTACAACTGCTAAAGCACTGCAATATCACGTTAAATACCGCTGTATGCATAATGAGGTGGAAGTCCTAGATTAGCAAAATCACAGGTTTTGAGATTTTGGGAGTGATAATAAAATTTAGAAATAATTTAAATGAATAATTATAAGAACTACTAAAGGTAAGATTAGAATGCAGCTCTCCTAATTCTCTGATCAGTTATCACTAGCTTTCTGAAATCTAATAAATGTCTCCTATTTTCAGTAAATAACAGTCTAAATTATACCTATGTAACATTCTTTATGATGCCATGTCAACACCAGATTAAACCTGACTTTTATTGGCTAGTGCTTTAGATGAATTTCATCGGCAGAAATCCTGTACTTTCTATGACATTTTTCCTTGAAGTGTTCTGAAAATAATTTGATTGGGCCAATTTTATTTTGGAATAAAATACAGATAATCTGTTTGGAATATGTGCTTTATAAATTGCTAGGAATTCTTCTGTCTAGTCATTGAGAAGTCTGTTGTCACCACTTCTACAGCTGGGCTCATCCCCAAAACTATTCTTCCCTACCTCCAGTTACATCTCCTAACAGAAATATCTAAATAATATCATAAAAGAAAGCAGGTATTTTATTTTATGATCACATTGGTATAACTGAGTTATTAACTAGCCAAGAGTGAAGGTAAGAATCTATATTTAAGGATTTTATTGCTCTTTAGCCACAAACTATAAACTTAGACTTGAAAAACAACATTATTCATCACTTTTCTTAATTATTCCTGCAGATCTTTAAACAAGGTTGAGAAAATAGATGCATGATAAGACATGATGAGAATAAGAGGAAAGGCCTGGTTTAAGAGAAACTATATAATGCTTGATTTAAACGAAAATTACTGAGTGCATGCTACAAATGAGGTACTGGGTTTGGGGCTACAGGGCAGCTTCTAAAGGCTGTCATGGCCACTTGGGTCTCAAGCCAGGCATCTAGTTTCCTTCCTCTTCATCTCAGCCTGCCAGTGCAATGGCTGGAGATAATTGGCTCCACTGCAGGTTTCAATCCTCTTAGTATTTTAGTAGTCCCCTTTTTCATTTTAGACATGCCTGACCTAGACCTTTCCCATTCTCTTCCACAGACTTGCTCACTTGTGCTCCTCTTGTTCTTTTTGTTCTATACAAAGGAGTATCTTTACAGAATCATGAAAAGATACCTGGGGTAAAATTCTACAATATAAAATCACTGCCTTGATATCTAAACGTTTCTCTGTTCCAGCCTTCTGTTTATTTATCATATATCCCCAGCATCCATCTATTTATCAAATATTAAGTAACACTGCACACTTACTATCTACCAATTACTATGCCACTAGAAATACATAATTTCACTTTCCAGTCTGATGTCAGATTATAAAATTTTTTACATTCACTGATCTCATTTGATTCAGAAGATGATTGGGTTGTTAAAATGACATTATCTAATTTATCTACCCCCCGTTTTATATATGAGGAAATTAAAACCTGAAAAAGATGCTTAAGCTTCAACAAGATGTCAGTGACAAAAGTCCAAACGAAAATACAAGTTCCATTATCATAATATTTTGTTAAGGAAGTTGGTTGCATTGCCCAATTGTGTCCATTCATCTCTTTGCACACCATCAGAACTCTGTCCTTCTAAAATGATTATCAACCTGAAAAGTAATGGAATAACTGAGAGTAAGCTGCTAATCCATGTTTTTGGCAATGGGGAAACAAAAATCCAATCAGAATGAAAACTGTTAAAACCTAGCCTATAACAGCAATAACTAAAACATTTCCCATATTTCTAAATCTCAATCTCCATTTTCTGAACTTCCCAAGTTCATTTTCTGAACTACCTTAATGCAAGTCTGTCGATTAGCTGAGCGCTATCCTTAAAACTCATGTTATGCAAACACACTGTTTCAGCATGAGTGGACTCAGAGCTCCCGCTGTACAGTCAAAAGCAATTGGTACATCCTTGCAGGAGGATGATTTCACAAGGAGGTTATCCAAGCTTTAAGTGTAGAGCTATGACCATTCCTCCCTGGGTTATGGCTTAGCCTGGCTGTCTGTGGTCATGGATCCCACTAAGTACACATCCTCTGAGATGAGATGACCTCGTTTTCAGACACAGCTACTAAAAGTACATGTCACATACAGGTAATTCTCTACCTCTAAGAGATCAGAAATACCATTCTTTGGCTTCAGACTTGTAAATCTTGAGTGCTATTTCTTAGATAACAGAACCAGAGATTCCTAGGCCATGTTTTCTTTTCCAAATTTTATCATGGAAATTTTCAAACATACAGACAAGTTGAAAGAAGAGCATGACAAACACCTATGTACCCACCATGAAATTCAACAAGCATTAATATTTTGCATACTACTTTATCTTTAATGTTTTAATACCTAAAAATTTCACTAAGAAAACTCTACAAAAGAGGCTTACTCAGATTCTCTGAATGACTTCCCCTCCAGCCCCCTCATCCCTGCCAATCTTTGTGCATCTCAACAGAAGAAGCATTTAAGTCCTTAAATGATTTTACCTTGAACATGCATGACATTCGGCCCAGAGGACTTGTTCTACCTAATTTATTGGTCACTGCCTTATATTTAAAGTCTTCCTTGAACCAGCTTTCTATGTCTAGATCTTCATGATTGCCTTTCAATTCTCCTTATTCCGACTGATGAACCTTGCCCGGACCAACTTCTTTGCAATGATCTTGTCTGTGCCCCAGGATTCCACACAGCAAAAATCATCCCTTAGTAAACTGGGAATGGTGTGACTCTCAGAACTTAAAGATGCATCTTCCATAGATGACTCAGGACTGCTGTTCTCTAGGGCTTTATGCTATCAATCAAAAACAAAGTCTGGGGCTTCCCTGGTGGTGCAGTGGTTGAGAGTCCGCCTGCCGATGCAGGGGACACGGGTTCGTGTCCCGCTCCAGGAAGATCCCACATGCCGCAGAGTGGCTGGGTCCGTGAGCCATGGCCGCTAAGCCTGCACGTCCGGAGCCTGTGCTCCGCAACGGGAGAGGCCACAACAGTGAGAGGCCCGCGTACCGCAAAAAAAAAAAAAAAAGTCTGTATCTATGGATCTAATGCAAGCTGTTTCCATATCACTTTCTTTACCTTCTTTTTTTCCCTTGCATGCTCTCAGGTGATTTCTACTATTCTTTATTTCCATTTGCCAGTACCTAAGGAGTAGGACAGAATGATAATGAAGAGCAACATCTTTGTATTCAAACTATTACACTTTCCAGTGCCGTAGCTGTGTAACTTGGTACACAAGTTCCTTAATTTCTTCATGTAAAACAGAAAAACCAACCAACCAATAGCGCCCAGTTTGTAGGAATAAAGTCAATTTTAAATGAGATAATATAAGCAATGCTCTGGCACAGTGACATGTACAGGCTAAGTCCTTTAATGTGTACCAACTACTAATATTAATACTATTACTCTTCTAAACACTGTTTGAATGCAGCCACTACTGAACATAGAAACAAGAAAAATTTCTTAGCAGACTATCAGTAACAGAGAATGACTGGGATAGCAGAGTGGGTAAGTAGGAGAAGGAACTAAGTAGATCTGAATCAATCCAGCAGCAGCAATTTTAATTGAATTCCTTTTACTTTTTATTGCAAATGAAACTTCTGCTGTTGAAAAGGAATATTTGGCCTGCACTAAATTTCAGCTGTGAAATAAACTGTTCTATTTATCAGTAAAAACTGGAATGGGATATTTACAAATTTCCTGAAAAACCTCTTATCAATTTCAAAACTCAGGATTAACTACACAACTGAGAGAACAATCACAATCCATGAATCTTCTTCTTTGTCCAGGAGTGTTAATTTTATGCACGTCAGATGTGTTCAGGAACCTGCACATTTTGCCATTAGCCCTTATTGGAAGTGGGGCTGAGAGGGTGATGATTTACAGTAATACTGTGCAATTGGTCTTAATGACAAGAATGAACAGCCACCACCTTTTTTTGTCTGATTATTGGCTTAATGATTAGAAGCCATATTTATCATCTATATTGGCCCTCTCTTGTCCCTCTCAAAGACGTCTGATTGTTGATTTTTTTCCACCCATCCAACTTTGCATATGTACATTCAAAATTCATTGACAATCTTTACTGAGTTTATTTACAGTGTAGGTGCTTTGTCAGTGCTAGTTGTAACAAAGAGAATACAACTGGTTTTCTGCTCTAAATGTGGGTATCACCAAAAAAAGGAAAACACAATGTAATGTCTACAAGATTGCTGTGAAGAGTTGATGGGCAAAATGTATCCAGCACTGGGTCTGATGCTTAGCCAAGACTTGCTACTTGCCAGGCCTCTCCCCGCTCACTCCCTGCCAAATGAGTAACTTATTATTTCTGTGCTTCTCTCTGCCTTCTTCAGGATTCTGACTTCTTTCTGTGCTTAACTCTTAAAACGTGTGAACTACAACCTCTTTGCATTCCTCCACTGCCCATGTGGTCACCATCTCATCAAGGTCTTTGTGATACCACATTTTCATTACAGCCACTATTGAACATAGACACAAGCAATAAATTGTAGTGGATTCCAAGCAATAAGTTTAGCACAAGGTATCTGCTAAGATAATTCTTTCTATAAGTACTTTCAAATTCCACCACTTTGGTGGAGTATTTGCAGACACTGCCAGTCAACTTATTTTTGTCTTTCCGCTATTTCTCTTTTTCCCTAAGGCCTGTATGTGAGCAGTGCCTGTATCCAATTCATCTCTTTACTTCCAATGGCTGACACAGCATACAAACATGCTCTCTCTTGGCCTCAGTTTCTCCCTCCCTTGACAAACAAATGCCATTTTCTCTACAAACAGGATAAACAAACAAAGAAGCTGGCTTATAAGGATCTAAGACAATGCACCAGTCAGGAACGATGAACACAGCAGATAATGAAAATTAGATATAACAGATAAGAAAACTGTGGGAGTGAGAGGCAACCTAGGTAATGGTTAAGAGCTCTGGCTCTGAACTTAGAACAGGACTCAGATCCCATCTTCACTGCTTACTTTCTCTGTGATCTTAGACAAGTTACACCAGCCTTCATTTGAAATAAAGATCATAACAGTTTTAACTTATGAGGTTATTATAAGTTATTGTAACTGCAATAATACATGGAGTGCACTCACTAATGTCTGACCCCAACAAGTGTTCAATAAATTAATAATAATATTGTTATCATTATTATGATAAAGTCACCACATGTTCACGTAAAACAGAATATATCAGAGACAACTGAACATTTCAGAATAGAGTCTTCCCCAATAATGCAGAGGAATTCTTTACATTGCAATGTTTTCAGAGTAAGACAGATATCTTTTTTCTTCATCTTTTTTCCAGGGAACCATCTAATACAAAATAAACTTTAAAAGAAGAAACTGTCATATTTCACAATTCATCCTCCAAAGAGCAGAGCATCACAATTCTTCTCTGATAGAAAGGTACATTTAATAGTGTAAATTCATTATTAATAAATCTGAGATGATGGCTATTTATTTGCAAGTCTGATTGCTCCTTGGAGGTAAGAGGGCAAAAAAAGCCTTCCTGTTCTCAGAGGACCAGACCCAGTTCATAGAGCTGAGGAACAATTTATGAAACAGAATATCTGCCACATTCAAACAAGGATTTGGCACTCATAATTTTTTTCCACTTTAAAGAGACCCTGTGTCTAAGCTATTTTGATATTGTTTATTCCTACTCCTTAAAGAAAGCAGCTTTATGAGCCAAAAAAAATACTGTTTTGCCCTTCAGTATAAATAAACATTTTGCCTCTTATTTATATTTTTCTTGACATAGTTTATTTCAGGCCTCTATCATACCCTGTTTGAACTATTACAAGAACCTCCAAAGTGGCATAATTTCTAAAATTTCTCTATCAGCTGAAGTGAAATGTTAATACAAAATTGACAGAAATTTGTTAATGCATCTAACGTTAATAGACAAAGGATATAACTGTGTTATATACAGGTGTGTATATATAATATAATATATAAATTTTTCACTTCTTTTGGAAATAAAAAAATCATCACCATTAACAATAAATATTTAAGCAATTAAAAAAAAAGAAAGCAGCTTTAGGATCAGCAGCTGATATTGGAAGATAATTCAGAAAAACTTAGGCTTAGCTGGGATAAGTCCCTTTGTAAACATGGAACACTGAGCTCTCAGATGTCTATTGACTAGGAGGTTTAACTGCTTATCAGCAGAATTAAAGGAGGACTAAGGAAAACAGCACAATATGCCCCTCCAAAAATAAACAGTAACTACTATGTTCAGGAAGAGTTCAATTTTGAAATGGACGCTACAGACCTGAGGCCATAAAGGACCGTCCCATCTGGATGCAGGCGGATCATGCGGTTCTTGACAGTCACTCCATGCACAAACGACTTCTTATCGTTCAGGAAGTAAGTATCGGGCACCCAGAGCTGGTCTGCCACTCTATTGTCCAGAGTCAAGTTTAAAGGTATTACATTATAGGATAGCCTCTTATCTCTCCAAGCTTGCTGAAAGTACATTGTCAAGGTATAATCCTGTGAAATTGAGAAGATAAAAGAAAAAAAGCGTTAATTTGTACATAAACGGACTTGGGAGACAGGCAAACACTTCAATATTCACAAGAAAATATACACAACCAAATACCAAAAACATATACTATTCGCATATAGGCAAATATTAATTTACTAAACCCATTCTTACTGAGCCCGTACTATGTGTCGGGCACCACAGTATATACAGAAGTGAAGAGAGCATACATATCCTTGTGAAATTTATCATACATTATTCAGGAAGAAAGATGGTAAGAAATAATTATTTAATAATTAATTTGTCTTAAAGTGCGGTACCCAGGATTGTTTTAGGTGGAACATAAATACAATTGTAAAAAATGGTTAATTTATTACAGTAGTAATTATAAGAGTTTATAATGAGAATCTCAATCTGTCTGATCAAAGTGAATTTCCTAGTGGAGGTGACATTTATACTGAGACTAATGTAGCTTCCCACCTATCTAAAAAATATTAGCTCAGTTAGTATTTCATGACAATTTTTGGGATTCTGGATCATCAGGTTAGGCTCTTTCGTCTTGAGAAACTGTGCGTTGTTATAAAGTGAGCAGTGGTCTTAGAGTCCCAGGCTCCAGCATCTTCCAGCTATTTCTAGGAGTAAATTTACATAACTTATTTTCACTTCACTTCCTTAACTATAAATGGGCTTTTAATATATTCCTGATCTATCAGAAGATTATTATGACAATTAAACATAACTCAAATGCAATCTGTAGGCTTCCGAGAAGATGGCGGAAGAATAAGATGCGGAGATAAACTTCCTCTCCACAGATAACCCAGAAATACATCTACATGTGGAACAACTCCTACAGAACACCTACTGAACGCTGGCAGAAGACCTCAGACCTCCCAAAAGGCAAGAAACCACCCCACCACGTACCTGGGTAGGGCAAAAGAAAAAAGAATAAACAGAGACAAAGGAATAGGGACGGGACCTGCACCAGTGGGAGGGAGCCGTGAAGGAGGAAAGGAAGCCCCTTCGTGGGCCAAGACTGCGGGAGGCGGAGCGGGGAGCTTCAGAGCCCCGGAGGAGAGCGCAGCAACGGGGGTGCGGAGGGCAGAGCGGGGAGATTCCCGCACAGAGGATCGGCGCCGACCGGCTCTCACCAGCCCGTGAGGCTTGTCTGCTCACCCGCCGGGGTGGGTGGGGCTGCGAGTTGAGGCTCAGGCTTTGGTCTGAGCGACTAGAGAGGACTGGGATGGGAGGCGTGAGCACAGCTTGCAGGGGGTTAGTGCGCCACAGCTAGCCTGGAGAGAGTCTGGGAAAAGTCTGGAGCTGCCGAAGAGTCAAGAGACTTTTTCTTCCCTCTTTGTTTCCTGGTGCGCAAGGAGAGGGGATTAAGAGCGCAGCTTAAAGGAGCTCCAGAGACGGGCGCAAGCCGCGGCTAAAAGCGCAGACCTCAGAGACGGGCATGAGACGCTAAGGCTGCTGCTGCCGCCAACAAGAAGCCTGTGTGCGAGCACAGGTCACTATTCACACCCCGCTTCCAGGAAGACTGTGCAGCCCGCCACTGCCAGGGTCCCGGGATCCAGGGTCAACTCCTCCTGGACAACACACG
The DNA here is from genome assembly GCF_000442215.2 of Lipotes vexillifer. Lineage (NCBI taxonomy): Eukaryota > Metazoa > Chordata > Mammalia > Artiodactyla > Lipotidae > Lipotes > Lipotes vexillifer. The sequence goes on along the minus strand of NW_006791458.1, from coordinate 475,947 downwards.
GCGCACCTCAGGCTGGTGCAACGTCACGCCGCCCTCTGCCACCGCAAGCTCGCCCCGCACTCCGTGCCCCTCCCTCCCCCCGGCCTGAGTGAGCCAAAACCCCCAATCAGCGGCTCCTTTAACCCCGTCCTGTTTGAGCAAAAAACAGACGCCCTCCGGCAACCTACACGCAGAGGCGGGGCCAGATCCAAAGCTGAGCCCCTGGGAGCTGTGCGAACAAAGAAGAGAAAGGGAAATCTCTCCCAGCAGCCTCAGGAGCAGCAGATTAAAGCTCCACAATCAATTTGCTGTACCCTGCATCTGTGGAATATATGAATAGACAACAAATCATCCCAAATTAAGAAGGTGGATTTTGAGAGCAAGATTTATGATTTTTTCCCCTTTTCCTCTTTTTGTGAGTGTGTATTGTATGCTTCTGTGTGAGATTTTGTCTGTATAGCTTTGCTTCCACCATTTGTCCTAGGGTTCTATCCGTCCATTTTTTATTTAAATATTTTTCTTAATAATTATTTTTTTAGTAAGTTTATTTTACTTTATCTTCTGTTTTTCTTTCCTTCCTTCCCTCCTTTAGACAATGAATCATCCCAAATTGAGGAGGTAGACTTTGAGAGCAAAATTTATGATTTTTTTCCCCTTTTCCTCTTTTTGTGAGTGTGTATGTGTATGCTTCTGTGTGAGATTTTGTCTATATAGCATTGCTTCCACCATTTATCCTAGGGTTCTATCTGTCCTTTTTTATGTTTGTTTTTTAAATTTTTTTTCTTTTTTTTCTCTTAATAATTTTTTATTTTAATAACTTTATTATATTTTATCTTACTTTATTTAATTTTACTTTATCTCATTTCTTTTTTTCTTTCCTTCACTCCTTCCTTCCTTCCTCCCTCTCTCCTTTCTTTCTTTCTTTCTTTCTTTCTCTCTTTCTACTTCTACTAATTTTTTCTTTCTACTTTTTCTCCCTTATCTTCTGAGCTGTGTGGATGAAAAGCTCTTGGTGCTGCAGCCAGGAGACAGTGCTGTGCCTCTCATGTGGGAGAGCCAACTTCAGGACACTGGTCCACAAGAGACCTCACAGCTCCACAAAATATCAAATGGCGAAAATCTCCCAGAGATCTCCATCTCAACACCAGCACCCAGCTTCACTCAACGACCAGCAAGGTACAGTGCTGGACATCCTATGCCAAACAACTAGCCAGACAGGAACACAACCCCACCCATTAGCAGAGAGGCTGCCTAAAACCATACACCCCAAAACATACCACCAGACGTGGACATGCCCACCAGAAAGACAAGATCCAGCCTCATCCACCAGAACACAGGCACTAGTCCCCTCCACCAGGAAGCCTACACAACCCACTGAACCAACCTTAGCCACTGGGGACAGACACCAAAAACAACAGGAACTACAAATCCGCGGCCTGCAAAAAGGAGACCCCAAACACAGTAAGATAAGCAAAATGAGAAGACAGAAAAACACACAGCAGATGAAGGAGCAAGATAAAAACCCACCAGACCTAACAAATGAAGAGGAAATAGGCAGTCTACCTGAAAAAGAATTCAGAATAATGATAGTAAAGGTGATCCAAAATCTTGGAAATAGAATAGACAAAATGCAAGAAACATTTAACAAGGACCTAGAAGAACTAAAGATGAAACAAAAGACGAAGAACAACACAATAAATGAAATTTAAAATAGTCTAGATGGGATCAATAGCAGAATAACTGAGGCAGACGAACGGATAAGTGACCTGGAAGATAAAATAGTGGAAATAACTACTGGAGAGCAGAATAAAGAAAAAAGAATGAAGAGAACAGAGGACAGTCTCAGAGACCTCTGGGACAACATCAAATGCACCAACATTCTAATTATAGGGGTTCCAAAGAAGAAGAGAAAAAGAAAGGGACTGAGAAAATATTTGAAGAGATTATAGTTGAAAACTTCCCTAATATGGAAAAGGAAATAGTTAATCAAGTCCAGGAAGCACAGAGAGTCCCATACAGGATAAATCCAAGGAGAAATATGCCAAGACACATAATCATCAAACTGTCAAAAATTAAATACAAAGAAAACATATTAAAAGCAGCAAGGGGAAAACAACAAATAACACACAAGGGAATCCCCATAAGGTTAACAGCTGATCTTTCAACAGAAACTCTGCAAGCCAGAAGGGACTGGCAGGACATATTTAAAGTGATAAAGGAGAAAAAACTGCAACCAAGATTACTCTGCCCAGCAAGGATCTCATTCAGATTTAATGGAGAAATTAAAACCTTTACAGACAAGCAAAATCTGAGAGAGTTCAGCCCCACCAAACCAGCTTTACAACAACGGCTAAAGGAACTTCTCTAGGCAAGAAATACAAAAGAGGGAAAAGACCTACAATAACGAACCCAAAACAATTAAGAAAATGGGAATAGGAACATACATATCGATAATTACCTTAAATGTAAATGGACTAAATGATCCCACCAAAAGACACAGATTGGCTGAATGGATACAAAAACAAGACCCATATATTTGCTGTCTACAGGAGACCCACTTCAGACCTAGAGACACATACAGACTGAAAGTGAGGGGATAGAAAAAGGTATTTCATGCAAATGGAAACCAAAAGAAAGCTGGAGTAGCAATTCTCATATCAGACAAAATAGACTTTAAAATAAAGACTGTTAGAAGAGACAAAGAAGGACACTACATAATGATCAAGGGATCGATCCAAGAAGAAGATATAAGAATTGTAAATATTTATGCACCCAACATAGGAGCACCTCAATACATAAGGCAAATACTAACAGACATAAAAGGGGAAATCAATAATAACACATTCATAGTAGGAGACTTTAACACCCCACTTTCACCAATGGACAGATCATTCAAAATGAAAATAAATAAGGAGACACAAGCTTTAAATGATACATTAAACAAGATGGACTTAATTGATATTTATAGGACACTCCATCCAAAAACAACAGAATACACATTTTTCTCAAGTGCTCATGGAACATTCTCCAGGATAGATCATATCTTGGGTCACAAATCAAGCCTTGGTAAATTTAAGAAAATTGAAATTGTATCAAGTATCTTTTCCGACCACAACGCCATGAGACTAGATATCAATTATAGGAAAAGAGCTGTAAAAAATACAAACACACACATGGAGGCTAAACAATACACTACTAAATAATCAAGAGATCACTGAAGAAATCAAAGAGGAAATCAAAAAACACCTAGAAACAAATGACAATGAAAACATGATGACCCAAAAACTATGGGATGCAGCAAAAGCAGTTCTAAGAGGGAAGTTTATAGCAATACAATCCTACCTCACGAAACAGGAAACATCTCGAATAAATAACCTAAACTTGCACCAAAAGCAATTTGAGAAAGAAGAACAAAAAACCCCAAAGTTAGCAGGAAAGAAATCATAAAAATCAGATCAGAAATAAATGAAAAAGAAATGAAGAAAACAATAGCAAAGATCAATAAAACTAAAAGCTGGTTCTTTGAGAAGATAAACAAAATTGATAAACCATTAGCCAGACTCATCAAGAAAAAAAGGGAGAATACTCAAATCAATAGAATTAGAAATGAAAAAGAAGAAGTGACAACTGACACTGCAGAAATACAAAGAATCATGAGAGATTACTACAAGCAACTCTATGCCAATAAAATGGACACCCTGGAAGAAATGCACAAATTCTTAGAAATGCACAACCTGCCAAGACTGAATCAGGAAGACATAGAAAAGTTGAACAGACCAATCACAAGCACTGAAATTGAAACTGTGATTAAAAACCTTCCAACAAACAAAAGCCCAGGACCAGATGGCTTCACAAGCGAATTCCATCAAACATTTAGAGAAGAGCTAACACCTATCCTTCTCAAACTCTTCCAAAATATAGCAGAGGGAGGAACACTCCCAAACTCATTCTACGAGGCCACCATCATCCTGATACCAAAACCATACAAGGATGTCACAAGGAAAGAAAACTGCAGGCCAATATCACCGATGAACATAGATGCAAAAATCCTCAACAAAATACTAGCAAACAGAATCCAACAGCACATTAAAAGGATCATACACCATGATCAAGTGGGGTTTATTCCAGGAATGCAAGGATTCTTCAATATACGCAAATCAATCAACGTGATATACCATATTAACAAATTGAAGGAGAAAAACCATATGATCATCTCAATAGATGCAGAGAAAGCTTTCAACAAAATTCAACACCAATTTATGATAAAAACCCTGCAGAATGTAGGCAAAGAGGGAACTCTCCTCAACATAATAAAGGCCATATATCACAAACCCATAGCCAACATTGTCCTCAATGGTGAAAAACTGAAAGCATTGCCACTAAGGTCAGGAACAAGACAAGGTTGCCCACTCTCACCACTCTTATTCAACATCGTTTTGGAAGTTTTAGCCACAGCAATCAGAGAAGAAAAGGAAATAAAAGGAATCCAAATCAGAAAAGAAGAAGTAAAGCTGTCACTGTTTGCAGATGACATGATACTATACATAGAGAATCCTAAAGATGCTACCAGAAAACTACTAGAGCTAATCAATGAATTTGGTAAAGTAGCAGGATACAAAATTAATGCACAGAAATCTCTGGCATTCCTATACACTAATGATGAAAAATCAGAAAGTGAAAGCACGAAAACACTTCCATTTACCATTGCAACAAAAAGAATAAAATATCAAGGAATAAACCTACCTAAGGAGACAAAAGACCTGTATGCAGAAAATTATAAGACACCGATGAAAGAAATTAAAGATGATACAAATAGATGGAGAGATATATCCTGTTCTTGGATTAGAAGAATCAACATTGTGAAAATGACTCTAGTACCCAAAGCAATCTACAGATTCAATGCAATCCCTATCAAACTACCACTGGCATTTTTCACAGAACTAGAAAAAAAACTTTCACAATTTGTTTGGAAACACAAAAGACCCCGAATAGCCAAAGCAATCTTGAGAACAAAAAACAGAGCTGGAGGAATCAGGTTCCCTGACTTCAGACTAGACTACAAAGCTACAGTAATCATGACAGAATGGTACTGGCACAAAATCAGAAAGATAGATCAATGGAACAGGATAGAAAGCCCAGAGATAAACCCATGCACATATGGTCACCTTATCTTTGATAAAGGAGGCAGGAATATACAGTGGAGGAAGGACAGCCTCTTTAATAAGTGGTGCTGAGAAAACTGGACAGGTATATGTAAAAGTATGAGATTAGATCACTCCCTAACACCATACACAAGAATAAACTCAAAATGGATTAAAGACCTAAATGTAAGGCCAGAAACTATCAAACTCTTAGAGGAAAACATAGGCAGAACACTCTATGACATAAATCACAGCAAGATCCTTCTTGACCCATCTCCTAGAGTAATGGAGATAAAAACAAAAATAAACAAATGGGACCTAATGAAACTTCAAAGCTTTTGCACAGCAAAGGAAACCATAAACAAGACCAAAAGACAGCCCTCAGAATGGGAGAAAATATTTGCAAATGAAGCAACTGACAAAGGATTAATCTCCAAAATTTATAAGCAGCTCATGCATCTCAATAACAAAAAACCAACCAACCCAATCCAAAAATAGGCAGAAGACCTAAATAGACATTTCTCCAAAGAAGATATACAGACTGCCAACAAACACATGAAAGAATGCTCAACATCATTAATCAGTAGAGAAATGCAAATCAAAACTACAATGAGATATCATCTCACACCAGTCAGAATGGCCATCATCAAAAAGTCTAGAAACAATAAATGCTGGTGAGGGTATGGAGAAAAGGGAACCCTCTTGCACTGCTGGTGGGAATGTAAATTGATACAGCCACTGTGGAGAACAGTATGGAGGTTCCTTAAAAAACTACAAATAGAACTACCATATGACCCAGCAATCCTACTACTGGGCATATACCCTGAGAAAACCATAATTCAAAAGGAGTCATGTACCAAAATCTTCATTGCAGCTCTATTTACAATAGCCCAGAGATGGAAACAACCTAAGTGTCCATCATCAGATGAATGGATAAAGAAGATGTGGCACATATATACAATGGAATATTACTCAGCCATAAAAAGAAACGAAATTGAGCTATTTGTAATGAGGTGGATAGACCTAAAGTCTGTCATACAGAGTGAAGTAAGTCAGAAAGAGAAAGACAAATACCATATGCTAACACACATATATGGAATTTAAGAAAAAAAAATGTCATGAAGAACCTAGGGGTAAGACAGGAATAAAGGCACAGTCCTACTAGAGAATGGTCTTAAGGATATGGGGAGGGGGAAGGGTAAGCTGTGACAAAGCGAGAGAGAGGCATGGACATATATACACTACCAAACGTAAGGTAGATAGCTAGTGGGAAGCAGCCGCATAGCACAGGGAGATCAGCTCCGTGCTTTGGGACCACCTGGAGGGGTGGGATAGGGAGGGTGGGAGGGAGGGAGACACAAGCAGGAAGAGATATGGGAACATATGTATATATATAACTGATTCACTTTGTTATAAAGCAGAAATTAACACACCATTGTAAAGCAATTATACTCCAATAAAGATGTAAAAAAAAAAATGCAATCTGTAAACTACAAAAAGCTATAAATTATGAAGAAAGTATTTACATACATATTGTGACATGTTTTCTCCATTAGAGGCCTAAGGGTACAATATAATTGCTTTGTCACCCTCATTTGAATGACTAAATGAAGGACCAAATATTCATTTGAAAAGGATAATTACCATTCTATTTTAATATCAGTTCACAATGCCCTACTTGAGGGCTTAAAAAAAAAAAAAAGAATTATGTATTAATCATCTCTGCAACCTGAGAGCCAGCACAGTCCCAGGGCACAAATAATGAATGAATGGATATCCAATATGGTATGCCTATTGGATTTCTGCACATACCTGCCTACTTTTGTGGATAAAATACACACTTCAATCGCTGTGAAGTCCTTGAGTTTTTCCAACCCTTGCTGAGATTTATACATCTTAATTTGGCTATGTAACTTTAAAATACGACTTGCTAGATATTACCTGCTAAAAACACTAAATAGCTTCATAGGAAAAGTATAATCCTCCAGCAAAAAATTTAAATATTTTCCCTGGTTTCACAAATATACAAATTTTTATCTCATTCAGAAGTCAGTGTAGAGCTGACTTCTGAATGAGAAGCACAGAATCAAACTTCTATTGTAACAGAAGAATATTAATATCCTAAAGGTATATCAAATAATTGTAGGTGAAATTTACTTGAGTGGATTACTTTAGTGAGTGCTCTGGACTGTTCTAGCACACTCTGCTTTATTAAAGAATTAGTCTGAGGATCTCCAGCATAACATCCTGATTTATAATAAAAGCTAACTTGAAGACTTATGAATTATACAACGAGAGAATGGAAAATGGATCAGATACATTTTTTACATGTCTCTATGTTGCAAACGGCCTAAAAACTTGGCTATAAATAAAATAGGCAATTTATATTGTGCTTGAGAGAACACACTTAGTGATTTCCGATTCTTGGAGATAAAATGGAAAATTCGATTATTATCTCTATTAGAAGATGAAGCTACATCAGCCCTCTTAAGAGTTAGGGAAGATAACACAGTTCGGAAGGTGCTGGAGTTTATCAGTCAGCTGAGATGTGTTTGGACACAGGAAATTGTATTTTCTTTTGGGCTAAATAAATGGTAATATTGTGAGATCCAGAGTCATATGCTAACTCCTGTTATTTGTCAGCAAGGCAGTGCCTGCTAAGAAATGGTCCCAGACAGACCCTGGTGATTCTGCTAACTGTCACATCAATTTTCATTTCTTTTATTTTTAAATGACACATCATGACACTGTCAAGAAAGGAAGAGGTTCCTGAATCGAAATAAATGTTACTGGACATAAAAGGAAACAATGGTCCTGTGTTCTACCCTCTCTCCCAGACCCTCATGCCCCCAGGATAAATGCTTTGAACTTTTATGTAGAAAACATCTTTTACACCCATCCAACAAGCCTGCCTTCAGGAAGCTGCGTCACTCTTGGTTTATTCAAACTGAAAAAAAGCAAGTAAACCACTTCTGGGTGCTCTGCAACCCATGGCATCACCATGCAAGAAGCAGTTAGATCATCAAAACTAAAACCAATTGACTTTCAATGCTGAGCAAGATGGAGTAAGCCTACTACAGGCTCTCTCTCCTGCTAATCACAACTAACGATCCTGGAAAGAATAAAAAAAGCCACTATTTAAGGACTGTGCAAAGTGAAAACTAATAGGCAGATTGGCAGAAAATCAAAATGTGAAGAAAACCCATTACAATAGTGAGCTTCTTATTTATTTTTTCTGCCTCTTTTATCTTCTTAAAGTAACACACATTCACACAAACACAGCCAAAAGCAAAAATAAATGGAGAGATACACCACGTTCCTGGATTTGAAAAGTGAGTATTGTTAAGATGTCAATTCTCAAATTGATCTGCAGATAAAATTTAAAAATTTAATCCCAATCAATATCCAAGCAGGATTTTTGTAGATATGAACAAGCTGATCCTAAAGTTTATATGGCAAGCAAAGGAACGAGAATAAACAAAACAATTTAGAAAGGAAAGAACAAAACTGGAGGATTCACACTACCTAATTTCAAGACTCACTCGGAAACTACATTAAGACAATATGATAGTATAGTATTGATAGAAACGTAGATCAATAAAATAGTAGAATCTAAAAATAAACCCACACAAATATGCTCAAAGATTTTTGACAAAGGTAGAAAGGTAGTAGATTTGAGAAAGCATAATATTTTCAGCAAATAGTGTGAATCAACTGGAGCGTGCAAATGTAAATAAATAAGCAAACAAGTAAGCAAGATAGATGTCTAAGTTAGTGTGAGATCCACATATTCACTACTGTATATGTGAAATTTGTAAATGCGACACTCCCACATCCCAAAGGTAGGTGGTCTCCAAACTTTAAAATTGTATACAAGTAAATATGTTGAACAAGGCCCCCAAAATAAAACAAAACAAAAACACAACTGACCATTTCAAGTGCTGATGATGATGCAGAGCAACTAAAACTCTTACACATTGCAGGTGGGAATACAAATAATCAGCCACTTGGAAAACAGCTGGACAATCTCTTACAAAGTTAACATACATTTGACATACAACCTAGCAATCCCACTCCTGTGTGCAAATGTTCAGAGCAGCTCCTGATACATGCAACATCATCAATGATTTTCAAAGAAAGTTAAGTCGAAGAAGGCAGATTCAGAAGAATACATAGTATATGATTCCATTTATATGAAATTCTGGAAAACGTAAAACTATAGGAACAAAGAACAGATGAGTGGTTCTCTGGTATTTGAGGTACTGGAGAGGTTGACTACAAAGGGACAGCATGAGGAATGATTTTGGGTAGCAGAACTGCTCTGCATCTAAACTGTAGTGGTGGTTACACAACTCTAGACATTAGTTAACTCATAGGACTATACACCAAAATGAGTGGATTTTTCTGTATGTAAATTTAAAAAAGAAATTTAAAAACTGCTTAAACAAAACAAACAAACAAACAAAAAAACCCATGATCTCTAAGGTCAGATACCCCCAGGTTCTTACCACAGTACTTTCATGTCCATCTGTCATAACCTCGGTTGAGGTGAATGAGTCTCTGTCTCCAACTCAAAAGAAGAAACTGAAGCTAATGAACTTAGGAATTGGGGAAAACAAGAGCTGCTTTGACACCTGGAGGCGGGTGGAGTACAGCGATGCTACAAAATAAGTCATCTCCATGCATACCAGGGGACACGTGGCCCCATCAGGATGCACTAATAAGATTACCACTAAATGGTCATAGTTTCACAATTCCCCATGTGTACAATGAGGCAGTTGGACTAGGTAGTTTCCAACTCCACCCCTAGGAATAAAACAATTCCATTCTAAGAAATGCTTTGCCACCCCTGTGTTCAAATGCATCTCGCCATTTCAAAACCTTCTAAACATCTAAAGTACTTTCATAATTGTTTCCTGCTGTCTTTGTAATTCATTCCCAATACCAAGATTCAAACTCTTCCTGTTTCTTTGGTTTAGTGTTCTACAAAATATACGGTATGAAATAATTTGTGTATGTGTTTATTATCTTTTTTAACTTTATTATTTTGTGAACTTCCTATTCTTGCTCTATGAACACTTTTCTGTTTACCTCCTGTTACTGTATATTTGATAGGTGGACATCAATCTACATAAAACATTTTATTATTTTGCTGTTTCCTTTTAAAGTCATTCTTATAATTAGTTTAACTTTATAGTTTAAAACAAAAAAAAAATATCAATATTTCAGAGGGCTTCTGTATACTTTTCACGCAGCCTCCTCTAAGATTAACATTTGGCATAATTATAGAACAATATCAAACTAGGATATTAACATTAATATAATACTATTTACTAGACTACAGACCTTATTAGAATATCACCTGTTTATTCACTAATGTTCTTTTCCTGTTCCAGGATCCAGTCCAAGATCCCACCATGTATTTAGTTTTTCTGTTCCTTAGCATCCGTCAATCTGTGAGAGTTCCTCAGTCTTTCCTTGTCTTTGATGATGTAATGCTTTCGAAGAGTACTGCTCAGTTATCTTGTTGAATGTCTCTCAATTTGAGCTTGTCTGATGTGTTTATGATGAGACTGAGTTTATACAGTTTTGGCCAGAATATCACCAAAGAAACACTATGTCCATCATATAATGGGTATATGATGTCAATATGTCTTATTACTGGTGAGGATATTAATCTTGAACAGTTGGTTAATGTAGTACCTGCCCAGTTTCTCCACTGTGAAGTTACTATTTTCCCTTGTAATTGATACATATCTTGGGGTAGGTACTTTAGAACTATGAAAGCAATAAGGTTATTAGGCTGACTTCTATAATCACTGTGTTTTGGGGTTTTGCATACTTTCCAAATTTCTATTTATCTTCTTTCAACTCAACCTGAATTGACATATTCGGTCAGTTGACAATGCTTAACTATTAATAAGACAAACCAAAAGAAGTAAATAGCAACATAGGCCATTTAAGGTATTTTACCATCAAATAATGGGAAATATCTTCTTGAGGCTCATTCTCTCCACCTACTCCTTTCACAGATTAGTGGCATCATTCTGGCGACAGCAGGTGCCTGCTTCTAGTATAGACTTTCACTCTGGATGGTGCAGCATCTTACCCTGGTCTCAAGCCTGCCAGTTGCACTTGGGTGGTATATATTCCCACCTGGACTTGCTTCAGATTTCTCCTACCTTCATTTATGTCTATGGTTTTCCATATGCTTTTTCTTCTCTGGAGACCATTTCCAAGCTTTCCTTCTTTTTTTTTTTTTTTTTTTGCAATGCATGTTTATGTATATGGAAACAATTATAAATGTAATTATGTCATTTTCCCTATCTTTGTGTTTTTTTCCTATTTCTCTTTTTGGGGAGAAGATGGTGGTGTAGGGGATTGGGTTCATAGGTATTTGGTCTGCCATCTGAGGACATAAAGATGCCTAACAGTTACTTTTTTAATGATCAGGGTTTACGGTTTATTTTCATCACTGATAATGTGTGGGTTGTTTAATTTGCTTTACCTATTGCAACTACATCTTCTAAGCTTTGAAAATTGCTGCTGCTGTCCTAGAATCTTGAGCTTTGGTGATTAATCTTGTTTCGTGGTTTCCCAGGTATAATTTTCTCTCCAAAATTAGATATGTTCAGAGAAATATCTTCTCTCTCTGCTCAGGATTTATAATTTTGAAAGAAAATAAAAATTTGAGCTTCATCTTATTATCCCTTGCTGAAATAACAACTTCTAATATACTATCATGTGTTACTTTCCTTTAAATTACGCTAGACTGATTCTGAGCTAAGAATCTGAGCTTTTGTAAGATACGGCTAATGTATTTAAGGAAGTAAAACCTGTGAGTATAGGATTATATTATAGAAACTGTGAGTGCAAGTTTAATTTAAACAAAATGCAAGTTTCATGTGAATAAAACTCCATGATAGTTTGTTCAAATAGCATATTTATAGCTTTTACTATCATTCTTTGCATAGCCTTTTAATTTGGGGCATGTTTAGAAAAGTCTTTCATTATTTTTGTTTGGCTTTTCCACTTTTAAAAAAGGTGATACAAGAGGATTGAATTCCAAAGATTAGGATGCCAAATTATTTCCCTAATTTAAAACTTCTGTTTTTACTCCCTCATGGGAGAAAAGACACTCCATCTGATGCAGAAATTATCACCTAAATAAACACCATAGTAAGACAGAGTAAGCACATTCATAGTAATTACACAGTAAGCATATTCTCAACATCATAAGCTGTTACCCCCTTGAGAGCAAAGATTGTTCCTTATTCCTGTGTATATGACCAATACTGTGCACACTTTCTGGTAAATGGTAACTACCATTAGCTGTGAAATGGTACAAATTTCCTTGCAAATACTTGGGAGTATGTACAGAGGTCTCTAATCTGTGTATACCCTTTGCTCTGATATTTACATTCCAAAGGATATTTGTAGAAAATAATTAAGCAGTACATTCTGACAGCTTTATCTCCAAATATTACAACTCCCTTACTTCTGTTTCCAATGCTAATAACCTAGTCTCAGACACCATTACTTGTTAAGTCATTATGATGCCACTGTTACTCAGTGGAGACTGTTACTTGTCTCCTTGCTTCTGACCCTTTTCCTCTCATGGTGGTAGGAACGAAAAGCAAATCACACGTCTACCTTGGTTAATTATCACCCAAAGGCTTTTCATTGCATTCAGAGTAAAACACAAACTTACGACTTTGGCCTTAAAGGTCCTATATGACCTGGACTCTGCACACCTCTTTGATCTTACCTACTACCTCTGCTCTTCCCTCACCTCACCCTACTAAGACCAGCCACGCTAGCTTGTCTTCTCTTTTGCAAATATTACAAGCTTTTTCAGCTTTAACTTTGTCCTAACTAGTGACTAACTGGAAAAACTATGTCCCCAAGTGTGGTTGGCTCTTTCTTGGGACTCAGAGCTCAACTAAAATGTCAAATCTATTCAGTGGGACCGTCCCTGACCATCCTACTCCCAACCCCATCGGACCTTATCACATCCCCCATTTTTATTATGTTTATAGCATTTATCACTTTTTTCAACTAATCATAATCATTTATTGGTTTACTTTTTTATTTTTCATTTCTCTCAACTGGAAGGTAAGTTCCATGAAAACATAAAGCTTTCCTAAACTTGTTCATCACTGTAACTCCAAGCTTAAAAGAGAGCTTAGCACATAGTAGCAATAAAAATCTATATATTGAAAGATGTGAAAGAATAAATGTAAGACAATGTACATTTATTCCCCTAAAATATGTACTATTATATTAGCAATAAAATCAAAATTAGTAAAGACCTAAATGTTCATCAGCATGAAATTGAGTAAATAAAACATAGTACTAATATATAGTATAATATATGCAGGAATTAAAATAACATTGTAAAATATTTATTGACATGAATAGGTACTCTCAACATACTATTAATATATTACTATATATTATTATTTTTAAAGAATACTAAAAAACAATAAGCACAACATGATTCCATTTCAGAAACATACAGGTATATATTGGAGAAATGTGTCTAATAGCAAATATAAATATTAACAGTGGTATCTCTTTATGGCAAGATAAGTGATTTTCAATTGTTTTTGTTTTTGTTTTGTTCTATATATTTTTGTTTTATAAATATAAATTATTTATGCAACAAAAATTATATAACCAATTCCTTGTTGAATTAAATTATAAAAATAGAACCTAGCATAACAAATATGTCTTCACTCTGCATATTTTAGAGCTCAGCATGAAGAAAAAGGAAATTTACTCATAGTCACAAATAAATGAGAAAACCTAAGCCTTTCAGCTTGTTATTAACAAAGCACACATCTCCTTTGTATTGACCAAAGGATATTGCCTAGAATCACATAAGAAGTAAGAGCTTTAAGTGGCCACCATTCTTTCTTTTGAAAGTTCACATTTAAGCCATCACTGAGAAGTAAAAATCCATCCCTATTTTTATTTCTAACCACCGAAGATGGAGATCCCAGAATCTTCCTCTGGCACTAACTTCAGTCTTCTTCAATCTGTTAGGAAATTTCACTTTATTTCTAATGTAAAGCCTTCATATCTGTTTCTTATTTAATACTCAGGGGAGATGAACACACACACACCTGTTCACTCTAGTTTTAGCTTTAATAGCATCCTCTACACTGCACTGGAAGTTCAAGTCCACAGATTCTTCTACAAAAGCATTCAAGGAGATGCCACTGTTTGTATAGTCCCAGCTCCTTACAAGCCTTTTCCCAGTCTGTTCTAGTCACTTCACCTCTTGGTATCTCTTTCCTTATCCACAGTGAATGAACTGAGACAGAGTGAGGATCCCTGTTTAGGAGTGTCAGGTGTTCTAGGATTCTGTCACTCCATTTAACTTCAACTAATCATCTTCCTGAAACTTTTGCTTGAACTGAATTTTTCTGCATTCCAACAGGCAATCTTTTACTTTCCATTCTGCTTATTATTTTTCCCCATGCCCCTCCTTTGCTGCTTACCCCAGTCATACCCATCCTCTAAGCATTCATGAGGACCTTTACCACTTCTCCCCATCACAGTCCATGTTCATCCTCTGACTCCTTTAATGTGGTGGTCTGTAGCATCCTAAGCATTGTTGAATTGAACTGCTACCTCTTGTAATGTTATTTAGAGGAGACAGGAAATCTCCCAACTAAACTGCACTGTTTTAAGTCAGAAACCATGCCATCATCTCTTTACAAGTGATCCAAGCATCTTGTCTTTAACACAATGGATCCTCCATGAATATTTATTCATGGGCACAATAAAGCTTCTTCTCACTTATTCACTCTTCCTGCATGGGTTTCAAATTTTGATTCTTTAAACCTCTTTACTAATCACTATTCCTGAATCCCCCCTGAGATTTGTTCTCTCCACCCACTGGCATTTGAGAATGAGTTTTCATTCTATCCTTTTTCCGCATGTTTCAAACACCCTCAGAGCTACTATTGTTCTTTCAGTTTTTCATAGCTTCTCTAGTTCTACTAGAAAAGTCCCCAGGGCTGGGGATGAGGATTTCTGAAGGACACAATTTATCTGTCCAAAGCAAAAAGAACTCAGAGAGAAGTGTGAATATTCCCACACACACACACAAAAAAAATCTTTAAAATGTTTTCCGTCTTCCACATCTCAGCCCACAAATTGCTGATCCAATTATAGGTCATGGTAATATTTCCACACTCTCAACCTCATAAACTAGAATGTAATGGAGTAAAACTGAGCTCCCCCTTAATAGAAGCCGTCACACCAGATGTTCAGTTGCAATATTTTGGAAGAAGCACATGGTAGCAGCTCTAATTGCTAGAGACACATTTGGGACATGAGAGCTGCACCAAAGACCACCCAGAAGATGGATCCAAGATCGGAAGTGATTGATTATTTTTTTGTATGCGAAACTACAACACACATGGTCAATGCAATAAGCTTTCCCACTATTTTTGCTTAGCTCATTTTGCATTTTATTACAGATTCACCTTCTCAGTTATAATGGGACTCAATCTAAGGATGGCTAAAAAATCAAGCAAGTGTAACTCATTATATCTGTCTCTTATATTAATACATAATACCCTCATCAGGGGACTCAGTTCACCCTGAGATAATCAACATTAAAAATACACTTTGTATGTATGATTTTTTTTCTCATTTTGTGCTTTTTAATTACTCTATAACTTTATCTCAAAGAGTTATTGCTTTAGAGTATTTTGCATTCTAATTAGCCTGCCCCTTATATATGCCTAAACTTGGCCCCGGGCTAAACCTTTTTACATGTATTATCTCATTAATCACCACAACAGCTCTGTAAGTTATGCACTAGTTCTCCAGGTACTAGCTGCTGTGAGACCTTCATGCTGCTTAACCTCCCTGAGACATCCTGCTCTGTAAAACAATGGAAATAATAGTTCCTAGTAATAAGTAAATTTACTCAAGGAAAGTAATTAGCAGAACGCCTGGCTCATAATAAGTGCTCTACAAATATCTGCCATTATCATGCTCATTATTCTCATTATTACCATTTTCCAGGTGACACATCTGAAACAGAGAGGTCAGTGACTTTCCTATGCCTTTCAGTCAATAATTTTCTAGGTGTTGATTTGGCCAGGAGGCTCTCTGGTGATGGAGCCCATGTTCTTAGTACTGTATTGAGCTACCTCTGGAACACTCACCTCCCTGTCAGTTTTGATTGACTCATCATTTCCCAACATTGCATTTATTCTCCTTTACCCCCTCCAAAAAGGAAGAAAATATACCTCGACCTAACTTTCTATCTACACAGCCATATTTACAGCAACAAAAAAAACTAGAACAATTTTGGGCATACATAAATTACAATATTTCTTGGTGGGGGGGGATGAATGTTGATTTTGAGAACTCTCTGGGATTTGATACTGAAGTTGTGCATACAGGCACATGCACATGTTCCGGAATACACATAGAGACCCAATTTTACACAAAAGGTATTGACATCAACCCACTTTGATCTCGCAGAATGATGAAAACATCTCCAGTCTTTGCAGGGTGTATATGTTACTACTGAGAAGTCCAAAGTAACCAGAGGGACTGTAGGGTAGTATGTGTAGTAATGTACTTATTCAGAAGTAATTCAATTGGAATAATATCTCTAGCCAACTAAAACATGTTCAGCCTAAGCTGAGTACTTCATACCCACTTCAGGAGGTTTGTTTAACAGAATGCTGGCAATGATTACTTAACTCTTAGATTAAGCCGCAAGAAATTCCATTTTTTGTGAGTTGAAAAATGTTTGAATTTTGACAGTTTTATATGGTTCAACCCAAATATATGGTAGCTAGTATAAGAGTAAAATTATTAAATTTATTTGTCTAAAATTAGTAATTTTAGGTTCTAAATAACTTGTAATGTACACTCATACATACTAATTTTGAAGAAAAAGCTTATGATTTTTATAATTGCGTCTTTTAATGGTTCTGAAATTTGTGTTCAGAATAAAACTCAGATATAAACCATTAAAAAATGCCATTATAAAAATACTAAGGTTTTTGTTTTTCAAAATTAGTATGTGTGAGCATTCCCTTTTTGTTTTTTTGTCTTATGTTAGTGATTCCTAAAAAAAGCTACATTTATAGGAAAACTTAACACTAAAAGAAAATTACACTACTGTATAGCAGACACTACCCTAGAGTCCTTAGTAAATTTTTGTCTCTTTCC
>NW_006791458.1:380011-458607 GCF_000442215.2 Lipotes vexillifer | reverse complement strand
TCTTTCCCTTCCTACACTCACTCAAATCTGTTAATAACTACATGATGCCATCAATTGTACCTCTAAAAATCCTTTTTATTAGGAGTTAATGTTATACCCTTAGGCCCACCATTATAAGAGTGATCTTCTTAGGATGTATCTAGTTTTAATATCTCTGAGACCTGGGTGCGACTAACTAAAAGTTGGCTAGTGAAAAAAGTTGCCTATGTTGTTTTCTGCTGTGCATTCAGAGAAGGCAAAGTGTCATGGCACCAGTGGAGGGAGTCAGAGGGGGCAATGGAAAGAACACTGAATTGGAAAGTAGGAGACATGATTGAGGGCTTCCTCCATTACTTATTATCTGATGGTCTCAGAGAAGTAGCTTAACCTCTCTACATTTCAGTTTTTGCTTCTGTGAAATGGGATTACCAATACTGTATCTGAGAAGCATGTACCTTGTACCTTTACCCAAAGACACATGTCAAACATGATATGTGAAAGCGCTCATTAATGTCTATATGTGGGAAGCAGCATAGCCTAATGTTTAAGCAGAAGGTTTCTGGATTCCAGAGGGTTGGTTGAAATTCCAGCTCCACCACTTACTTCGTGTATAATCCCGGGCACATATTTTAATATCCCAAAGCTTGGGTCTCCTCAACTGTAAAATAATGATTACCTCACTGGCTGCTGGCAGAAATAAATGAAATAATATAAATCCAAACCCTGATGATCATAGCACTCAATAAGTAGGCAGTGTATACCATTAAAGCATTAATTTAAGAGTGTTGATTTTTATTAATTGTTCATGAAAAAGTTAAAGAAAAAGCCAACAGGAAAAATGATTGCATTTGCTAACTTTGCTCACAAAGATAAAAATTTACTATCATTCCCCAGTTTACAACTGAATGAATGAAAACTGTTATACGTAAACAAAATGGTACAAAATTATATTGGAGCTCTCCCAAGAAGGAAAAGCCCAGGACCTGATGGCTTCACTGGTGAGTTCTATCAAACATTTAAAGAAGAATTAACACTAATCCACCCCAAAATCTTCCAAATAATTGAAAAGGAAGGAACCTGATACCTGATACTAAAACCAGGGGGGTTTATTCCTGGAATGCAAGAATGGTTCAACATAACAAAATCAATCAATGCAATATAACACATTACCAAATGAGGGGGAAAAGCCATGTGATTATTTCAATTGATATAAAAAAGCATTATATAAAATTCAACACTTTTTCATGATAAAAACACACAACAAACTAGGAATAGAAGGAAACTACCTCAATATAATAAAGGCCATATATGACAAGCCCACAGCTAACATTCTATTCAATGGTCAAAGCCTGATAGCTTTTTCTCTAAGATCAGGGACAAGACAAGAATGCCCACTTTCACTACTCTTATTCAACACAGTACTGGAAATCCTAGCCAGAGAATTAGGCAGGAAAAAGAAATAAAAAGCATCCAAATTGGAAAGGAAGAAGTAAAATTATCTCTGTTCACAGAAAACATGATGTTATATGTAGAAAATCCTAAAGATTCCAAACACACACAAACACAATAACCGTTAGAATAAATGAATTCAGCAAAGTTTCAGGATACAAGACCAAGACTCAAAAATCAGTTGTGTCTCTATACACTAACAATGGACAATCCAAAGAGGACATTAAAAAAAAACAAACTCTGTTTACAATAGCATCAAAAAGAATAAATTATTTAGGAATAAACAAAGGAGGTAAAAGACCTGTACTCTGAAAACTACAAAATGTTGCTGAAAGAAATTAAAGAAGTCACAAAAAACTGGGAAGACACCCTATGTTCATGGTTTGGAACGCTTAATATCGTTAAGTTACCTACAGTATTAATGCAATCCCAATCAAAACCCAAACAGTGTCTTTTGTAGAAATAGAAAAATCCATCCTAAAATTCACAAGGAATCTCAATGGATCCTGAATAGCCAAAACAACCTTGAAAAAGTAGTACCAAGCAGATGGCCTCACACCTTCTAATTTAAAACTGTGTTACAAAGCTTCAGTAACCTGAACAGTGTGGTACTGGCATAAAGAGAGATACACAGACCAACAGAATAGAATGGAAAGTCCAGAAATAAACCCTTGTATATATGGAAAATTATCTTTAACAGGAGTGCCAAGACCACTCAATGGGAAAGGTATAGTAGTCTCTCCAACAAGCTATGCTGGAAAAAGTGGAGATCCACATGCAAAAGAATGAACTTGGACCCTTATCTTACGCATATACCAAAAGTAACTCAAAATGTATTAAAGACCTAAATGTAAGACCTAAAACTGAAGACAATATAGGGGAAAAGCTTCATGACATGGATTTGCCAATGATTTCTTGGACATGAGATCAAAAGCATTGGCAACAGAAGCAAAAATATACAAATGGGACTAGAGCAAATCTAAAACACTTTGTGCATCAAAGGACACAGTCACTAGAGTGAAAATACAACTTATGGAATGGGAGAAAATATTTGCAGGTCATATATCTGACAAGGAGTTAATATACAGAATATATAAAGAATTCCTACAACTCAGCAATAAATAAATAACCAGACTGAAAAATGGGCAAAGGACTTAAATTGACATTTCTCCAAACATGACATACAAATGGCCAATAAGCATATAACAAGGTTTGAAACATCACTAGTCATTACAGAATGCTAATCAAAACCACAATAGATATCACCTCATATCCATTAGAATGTCAAAGGAAGGAAGGAAGGAAGGAAGGAAGGAACAAAGAAAGAAACAAAAAAAGAAAGAGAGAGAAAGAAAAGGAGAGAAAGAAAGGAGGGGGGAGGGAGGGAGGGACGAGGGGAGGAAGGAAGGAAGGAAGAATAAAAAATAAAGAAAGAGAGAAAGAAAAGGGAGGAGGGAGGGAGGAAATAAATAAAGAAAGGAAGAAAATAACAAGCGTTGACGAGGATGTAGAGAAATTAGAACTCTTACACATTGTTGGTGTGAATGCAAAATGAAGGAACTGCTATGAAAAACAATATGGTGGTTCTTCAAAACATTAAAAATAGAATTACTATTTGATCCAGCAATCTCACTTCTGGGTATATAGCCAAAAGAATTGAAAGCAGGATCTCTAAGAGATATTTGCACACTCATTTTCATAACAACATTATTCACAATAGTCAAGAGGTGGTTGCAACCCAAATGTTCATTAGCAGGGGAGTGGTTAAACAAAATGTTGCATAAACAATGGATTATTTTTCAACTTTAAGAGGGAAGAAAATTCGGGCACATGCTACAACATAGATGATGCTTGAGGCCGTTAAGCTAAGTAAAGTCACCTAATCACAAACAGATTCTGCCCATGTGAGATATCTAAAATAGTCAAATCCATTGAGACAGAAAATAGAATAGTATTTACTAGGGGCTTGGAGGAGAAGGAAAGGTGGAGTTGTTTAATGGGTACAGAGTTTCAGTTTTGCAAGATGAAAAGTGTCCTGGAGATTAGGGGCATAACAATACGAAAATACTTATTGCTTCTGAACTGTACACTTAAAAAAGTATATTAGGGACACTTAATTAGCTAAGGTATTGTGTGTGGAAAATGAAGAATCAGTTTGCAAAGAAATGATCACTTGCTTTATAATTTTGGATTTCTACATATTTATTTAGTAAACCTTCTCATTTATTTTTTTTCACATCTTTATTGGAGTATAATTGCTTTACAATGGTGTGTTAGTTTCTGCTGTACAACAAAGTGAATCAGCTATATGTATACATACATCCTCATATCCCCTCCCTCTTGAGCCACCCTCCCCCCATCCTTGTCCCACCTCTCTAGGTGGTCACAAAGTATCAAGTAGATCTTCCTGTGCTATGCAGCTGCTTCTCACTAGCCATACATTTTACATTTGGTAGTGTAGATATGTCAAAGTTACTCTCTCACTTCGTCCCAGCTTCCCTTTCCCCCCGCCCCGTGTCCTCAAGTCTGGTCTCTACGTCTGCGTCTTTATTCCTGCCCTGCCACTAGGTTCATCAGTACCATTTTTCTAGATTCCATATATATGCGTTAGCATATATAATTGTTTTTCTCTTTCTGACTTACTTCACTAACATGAGATGTTATAAAACATAAGAAAAGCTAGAACTATTCTTTGTCTCTCCTTCTGCACAGATACACTAAGTAAAGCACTCAATATCACAAAGTCTCTGTTGCTACAGGGTACAGAGAGATTGGTTTGATCAAGTTAATCAGGAAAATCAGATATATGTACATAATCTCCAAGAAAAATTGCATATATGACTAACTGACATGACACCACTGTTATTTTTAAAAATTCACCTTGAATGACAGAAGTTACTTACACATCACCATTCTATTTTCAAACCAAATTCGTTGAGTGATCACTGCTGTAAATTTTGACTTTTTCCAGATGTGGTACATCTGATGGTGGTCTCGAAAATGATCTTTGAAATCAGTGCTATTCAGTTTTAAGAATCCATTTTCTGTCTATGGCACTCTGGCCAGTGGTGCACAGTATTATTAAGTACATCAAAATGAAATTATTTACAAGATGCTTCTTGTGTTTTTTGATCCCCATGAAGTTTGCAACAATGGATCATTAACCTGCTATTTACAGAAGAACAACTTTGCAACAGATATCAAGGATCAAGGAATAGACAAATATCTCACAAAGATTTCAATAAGCATTTGTTATGGTTGACTATAACACATACTACATCACATTATGTGTCCTTCTTTCAACCAAATTTGTCTTATGCATACTTAAAAGGGGTAGAGCTCATCCTCTCTTATTTGACTATATTTTTCCCTTCAATCTAAGAAGTGATTTTTATAGGAAAAGTGAAAAGTATGAGGAAACTGACACAGAGAGACAGGAAATGCTAAGTAGACCCTTTTCAATACTTCAGATGCTTATTTTTATTCTACTCAGCATGGGATAGGCTCATTCTCTCTGAAGCAGCATCCTCTGAAGAGATCTGACAGTATTAACAAAAAAGGACATTTTAAAGTAAGTACATATCACTGCTTTCATACTTTTTGACAGGCTTGTAGAAGCTGAGAAGAAGGCCAATATGCCGACCCAGGCTGGAGCAAAGAGAATATGCCTAGCTAAGGCTTCCAAGAGAATACCTGATGTGCTGAGATGAAACAGAAATGCATAAGATCACTTTTGGAGGCAAAGCCAATTTTTTAAAAACTTTGAGATGAAAGTGACATTGGGCACAGAACTTTACCACTGCCTCTGTCTGCATCAGATATTCTTAATATCCACTGAATGCACCAACAGTGGCATTTCTGGGGCTGGAGTAGCATCCCCTTCCTTTGTGAGTATAATCACCCACCACATAGCTGCCTTCTGTGAGTGTAGAGTCAGCACTTGACAAGCCTTTTTAAATTGTAGGCCCTGACACCCCCACTAGTCTTGGCCCTGCATGATGTACAGGCACACCTCTCAGGAGCCCTGAAAAATGGTGTTTACTGGTTTTTATTATTATAAAACCGATTATAGAAAATTTGGACACTATATAAAGATATGATGAATAAAATTTAAATAGCTCAAAATATCACTATCCAGAGTAACCATGAACACATTAGACCTTTTACACAATTTTTTCAACGCAGTGCTCTTAGTATTACGAAGTTAGGATCTTATCCTACATGGGCACACACACACACACTTCTTTTTTTTTTTCCACTATTTTTAGTTATTTATTAATTTTACCATCTTGATTGGAGTATAATCGCTTTACAATGGTGTGTTAGCTTCTGCTGTATAACAAAGTGAATCAGCTATACATACACATATATCCCCATATCCCCTCCCTCTTGCGTCTCTCTCCCACCCTCCCTATCCACCCCTCTAGGTGGTCACAAAGCACCTAGCTGATCTCCCTGTGCTATGTGGCTGCTTCCCACTAGCTATCTATTTTACATTTGGTAGTGTATATATGTCCATGCCACTCTCTCACTTCGTCCCAGCTTACCCTTCCCCCACTCCGTGTCCTCAAGTCCATTCTCTATGTCAAGCACACTTCTTAATCCTTGTATTTTAAAAAGCCAAGCCTGAGACTATTCTTCCCAGCCCTCCCCACCCCCTCTCTCCTCATTTTTTGAGGCCATCAAATGCAAGCCTGTATAGCATGTCACTTTTAGACCACAGTGGCCCTCTCTCTTCTCTTTCCTGACCCTGCGGAATGACAGAGCTCCCAGATGGAAAGAAACCAAGTCTCAGAGTCACAGCATAAATGAAAGCTGCCTGTTAAAAAGGGAACAACTTCACTGGTTTGGTCAATGAGTGAGAAATGAACCTCTACTGTGTTACGTCACAGAAACTTGGAGGTTGATTATAGAAGCTGGTGTTAGCCTAATGCTGCAGAAATGAATAAATTCGCCAGATGTTTACCTATTAAATTCATAGGTCATGACAGAACCGGAGTTTCAATGACTGGATTACTAACTTCCTGTGCAGCCTCCAACAAGAGAAGGCCTGCACTCTCCTCTGCAAACTGGACAGAATGATGCCTATTTTGCAAGACTATTGTTAAGAATGAAAGAGTAGGGAGGGTGGGAGGGAGGGAGACGCAAGAGGGAAGAGATATGGGAACATATGTATATGTATAACTGATACACTTTGTTATAAAGCAGAAACTAACACACCATTGTAAAGTAATTATACTCCAATAAAGAATTAAAAAAAAAAAAAGAATGAAAGAGCACGTGTAAGTGTGTCTGTGCCCGGTACAAAGTCAGTGTTCCGTATTGATGGTTATTATTTAAACAAGCAGATTAAACAAATGATAACTGTTCTTAAAAGGATGCCTATTGTTTTTCCTGTATCAAACTAAAAAATAGATATTTTCATTTTCTTATTACTTAGTATATCATGCTGCACCTACATCTCAAGAGGATTTGAGCTGACCGAGTCAAAAACACGCTTGCTAGGAACCAGTGTTGAAGCAAATTAGATACAATAGAAGTGTTGAACGTGGTCAACTTTGGACCGTTAGCACCCTTCTTAAAATTTATAAAGTGCTACTGGTATTCATTAAGAAATGCATAAACATTTACAGTGTGATGGGGAATGTAATAATGCTTCTCATTTTAGTATATTTAAAATGATGGGAAAACATTCTGTCACTAAGCTAAAGGGTTATCAATTTGGGTTTTTAAATCAACAATAAATTTATACTTCCAGTCTTACCTAACAGGAGATAAATGACAGAGGAAAAACAAATATGAAACAGCATATACATACATAATTACATAAATATACACCTCCTTAGGCAACAAATGCGTTTAACTGAATACTTGGTTACCTATCATGTATTAAGTGCTAATGCCAACTACAATATACAGGCCCATTTTTCAAGTACAGTATTTCAGTACTAAATCTAGTTTCCCCTGAAAACATAGACAAAGGCAATGAGGGGAACAGAATCACATATTAAATATGGTCATACTAGTGAAGAAGCCTACTGGCAGAGTCATAGTGAGGATAAGAGTTAATGTATATAAAAGCTTTGGCACAGAATAGGAGTAAGTCTCCTAATAACTACACTGACTTATTTCTGAAGGTAAAAGAAACTGCCATAGATATACCAGGGTCCTATGGGAAACTGAGTTACTCTACAGCAAAAGAAATGTCTGACTTCACCAACATGAATATATAAATGGCAATTAAAAATATGTGATGCACTCTTATACATGGCACAAATATCATTTAGAATAGGCCTGTTCTCTGCATCTTTTTTTCTGTGAAAAGAAATATATCTTACCTCACTGAAAGCAGAAGCACGTTAATAATGTACAATTAATTCCATCCCCAAATCTGGTATGGACCATGGTTAACTTTAATCCATTCAAAGAACTTTAATAATAAAAATGTGGTACTAGTCTTATTTGTACATTTTGACCCCATGCATTTTGAGGGCAGAGCTGTCCACGTGCTTTCAGTGCCTAATTCCGAACCGAAAATCAATAGTCTGAAACTAGAATGACTTAGACATTCATCTTTCCCAGACTCCAGGGTAAATGATCCAAAAGGCAGCAATGGTCCTGAATCCCCAAATCATTATAGAGAGTCCAATTCTTGGAACTGGGAGGCTCTCTGGATTCCAGTCTTCTAAATTTACAAAGAGAAAAATGAAATCCTGAAAGTTGTAATTCTTCCTGCGACCATGTAACCACTTAAGGGCTGGGTGGAGACAGATCCCAAGGTGCTGTACCATGCTATCCTGTACTCTCTCCCCATTCTCAGCTTCATCATGAATAGTAAGCTTTGCTGCTTTCAAACCTTCTCATTCAACTTTAAAATGCCTTCTGAGGATGTGAGCAGGAAGGTGGCAAATGAAACATGTCCTTCACAATGTGTGCATTTGTGTCTGGGTTTCAGAGATTTAGAAAATGAAACTATATGCTTTCTACCAAAAAAAGACCTGCCAAAACTCTTCAGCTACATCTATCCATGTACTGTTCCTGTCTTCTTTTGGTTCCACATAGTAGGGTTGGTTCCTGATTGAAAGACAGAATTTTAGGTGACTTTACAGCAAGATAATTACTGTGACAGTTTTCAAAGTCCAACACCATTTCTTCTGACTTTAATTCTTCTTTCTCAAGCGTGGCTCAGGGGCTGTCTCATGGCAGAAAGCAGAATCTTTAATGTATGTTAATACGGAAGCTGCCTTCTCTATACAAATTAAGTCGATCTTTGGGCCCCTGACAAGTCTATCTAGATCAAAGTAACCTTCCCCTCTATAGTGTTGAACCAACATCCTATCCTTAAAAATAGGTGGTGCCCCAGAGGCATAGGCATGATCATATTACTGCTTTTAAAGCACATACTTTATAGATCTGTATGTGATAAACACTCAAAGATACCTCCTCTGACATACAAGTCCTTTGATGAAATATGCCCTATTGAACCCAGAAGTTTGAGAAGATTATTTTATTTTGAGTTGGGTATTTTGCTCCATATTTAATTGCCACTTACAAAGGCTGAAAAGTAGACAGCAACCATTCTGTTTGACTTTAGAATCTCTAGACTTTTGTAGAATATTTCCTACTTGACTGTGCTAGGAATTTTCACATATACCATGAGCCTAGCCAAAATGTATTCTACACAACAATAGTTCACTAAGATGTTTCTCAAGAAAAGTGTGCCATGGTCAAATGTATTAGGAAAACTCGCCTGCACCCCCCTCGGCCACTCCCTCGCAGGTTGAGGCAGGGATTCCGGTGCTGGGAGCCCAGTTAGAAGAAGTGATACATTTCCTCACTGCCCTCCTGCTCTCTTTGTGAACAACATGCGTTTTCCAAGAAGTTAAGTGAACCTAAGGATCCAGTTGGTGGCCACTGAACAGAGTGAAGAGGAAACAGCAAGTGCACAGTCTCTAAACTGGAAAAGAATTTAACGTGGTTGAGGACCTGAAAGATGTCCAGTGTAGCTGAAGTAAAGTGAACTGGAGGGACTAAGAGGTCAGCAGAAGCCATGATATATTTTTTTTTCCTTTTTCTCTTTTTGTGAGTGTGTATGTGTATGCTTCTTTGTGTGATTTTGTTTGTACAGTTTTGCTTTTACTATTTGTCCTAGGGTTCTGTCTCTCCGTTTTTGTTTTTGTTTTTTGAGTATTGTTTTTTAGCACTTGTTATAATGGGTGGATTTGTTTTTTGGTTTGGTCTCTCGCTTCTTTCTTATTTTCTTTTTTGAAAATTAATTTTTGTTTTTAATAATCTTTTTTATTCTTTATTTTAATAACTTTATTGATTGATTTTCTTTCTTTCTTTTTTTCTCCCTTTTCTTCTGAGTCATGTGGTTGACAGGGTCTTGGTGCTCTGGCTGGGTGTCAGGCCTGTGCCTTTGAGGTGGGAGAGCCGACTTCAGACACTGGTCCCTCAGAGAGCTACCGGCTCCACATAATATCAAATGACAAAAGCTCTTCCACAGATCTCCATCTCAATGCTTAGATACAGCTCCACTCAACGACCAGCTAGCTACAGTGCTGGACATCCTATGCCAAACAACTAGCAAAACAGGAACACAACCCCACCCACAGCAGACAGGCTGCGTAAAATCATAGTAAGATCACAGACATCCAAAAACACACCACCAGACGCAGTCCTGCCCACCTAAAGACAAGATCCAGCCTCACCCACCAAAACACTGGCAAGAGTCCCCTCCACCAGGAAGCCTATACAACCAACTGAACCAACCTTACCCACTGGGGATAGACACAAAAAACAACAAGAACTACAAACCTGCGAAAAAGAGACCCCAAACACGGTAAGTTTAGCAAAATGAGAAGACAGAGAAACAAACAGCAGACGAAGGAGCAAGACAAAAACCCACCAAACCAAACAAATGAAGAGGAAATAGGCAGTCTACCTGAAAAAGAATTCAGAGTAATCATAGTAAAGATGATCCAAAATTTTGGAAATACAATGCAGAAAATACAAGAAATGTTTAACAAGGACCTAGAAGAACTAAAGAGCAAACAAACAATGATAAACAACACGATAAATGAAATTAAAAATTCTCTAGAAGGAATCAATAGCAGAATAACTGAGGCAGAAGAACAGAGAAGTGATCTGGAAGAAAAAATAGTGGAAATAACTACTGGAGAGCACAAAAAAGAAAAAAGAATGAAAAGAATTGAGGACAGTCTCAGAGACCTCTGAGACAACATTAAACACACCAACATTTGAATGATAGGGGTCCCAAAAGAAGAAGAGAAAAAGAAAGGGACTGAGAAAATATTTGAAAAGATTACAGTTGAAACTTCCTTAATGTGGGAAAGGAAATAGTCAATCAAGTCCACGAAGCACAGAGAGTCCCATACAGGATAAATCCAATGAGAAACACACCAAGACACATATTAATCAAAATGTCAAAAATTAAATACAAAGAAAAAATATTAAAAGCAGCAAGGGAAAAACAACAAATAACATACAAAAGGAGTCCCCATAAGGTTAACAGCTGATCTTTCAGCAGAAACTCTGCAAGCCAGAAGGGACTGGCAGGACATATTTAAAGTGATGAAAGGGAAAAACCTACAACCAAGATTATTCTACCCAGCAAGGATCTCATTCAGATTCGATGGAGAAATTAAAATCTTTACAGACAACCAAAAGCTAAGAGAAGTCAGCACCACCAAACCAGCTTTACAACAAATGCTAAAGTAATTTCTCTAGGCAGGAAACACAGGATAAGGAAAAGACCTACAAAACCAAATGCAAAACAATTAAGAAGGGCTTCCCTGGGGGAGCAGTGGTTGAGAGTCCACCTGCCAATGCAGTGGACACAGGTTCGTGCCCTGGTCTGGGAAGATCCCACATGCCGTGGAGTGGCTGGGCCCGTGAGCCATGGCCGGTGAGCCTGTGCGTCCGGAGCCTGTGCTCCGCAATGGGAGAGGCCACAACACTGAGAGGCCCACATACCACAAAAAAAACAAAAGAAAACAAAAAAAAACAATTAAGAAAATGGTCATAGGAACATACATATCAATAATTACCTTAAATGTAATCAGATTAAATGCTCCATCCAAAAGACATAGACTGGCTGAATGGATACAAAAGCAAGACCCATATACATGCTGTCTATAAGAGTTCCACTCCAGACCTAGGGACATATACAGACTGAAAGTGAGGGGATGGAAAAAGATATTCCATGCACATGGAAATCAAAAGAAAGCTGGAGTAGTGATTCTCATATCAGACAAAATAGACATTAGAATAAAGAGACAAAGAAGGACACTACATAATGATCAAGGGATCAATCCAAGAAGATATAACAATTGTAAATATTTATGCACCCAACATAGGAGCACCTCAATACATAAGGCAAATGCTAACAGCCATAAAAGGGGAAATCAACAGTAACACAATCATAGTAGGGGACGTTAACACCCCACTTTCACCAATGGAAAGATCATCCACAATGAAAATAAATAACAAAAGTTTTAAATGATACATTAAACAAGATGGACTTAATTGATATTTATAGGACATTCCATCCAAAAACAACAGAATACACATTCTTCTCAAGTGCTCATGGAACATTCTCCAGGATAGATGATACCTTGGGTCACAAATCAAGCCTTGGTTAATGTAAGAAAATTGAAATCGTATCGAGTTATCTTTTCCAACCACAACACTATGAGACTAGATGTCAATTACAGGAATAAACCTGTAAAAAATACAACACACGGAGGCTAAACAATACACTACTAAATAACCAAGAGTTCACTAAAGAAATCAAAGAGGAAATTAAAAAATATCTAGAAACAAATGACAATGAAAACACGATGACCCAAAACCTATGGGATGCAGCAAAAGCAGTTCTAAGAGGGAATTTTATAGCAATACAATCCTACCTCAAGAAAAAAGAAACAAATCAAATAAACAATCTAACCATACACCTAAAGTAATTAGAGAAAGAACAACAACAAATCCCCAAAGTTAGCAGAGGAAAGAAATCATAAAGATCACATCAGAAATAAATGAAAAAGAAATGAAGAAACCAATAGCAATGATCAATAAAACTAAAAACTGGTTCTTTGAGAAGATAAACAAAATTTATAAACCATTGGACAGACGATCAGGAAAAAAAGGGAGAAAACTCAAATCAATAGCATTAGAAATGAAAAAGAAGTAACAACTGACACTGCAGAAATACAAAAGTTCATGAGAGATTACTACAAGCAACTATATGCCAATAAAATGGAGAACCTGGAAGAAATGGACAAATTCTTTTAGAGAAGCACAACTTTCCGAGACTGAACCAGGAAGAAATAGAAAATATAAACAGACCAATCACAAGCACTGAAATTGAGACTGTGATTAAATATCTTCCAAGACACAAAAGCCCAGGACCAGATGGCTTCACAGGTGAATTCTATCAAACATTTAGAGAAGAGCTAACACCTACCCTTCTCAAACTCTTCCAGAATATAGCAGAGGGAGGAACACTCCCAAATTCATTCTACGAGGCCACCATCACCCTGACACCAAAACCAGACAAAGATGTCACAAAGAAAGAAAACTACAGGCCAATATCACTGATGAACATAGATGCAAAAATCCTCAACAAAATACTAGCAAACAGAATCCAACAACACATTAAAAGGATCATACACCATGATCAAGTGGGGTTTATCCCAGGAATGCAAAGATTCTTCAATATATGCAAATCAATCAATTAGATAAACCATATTAACAAATTGAAGGAAAAAAAAACATATGATCATCTCAATAGATGCAGAAGAAGCTTTTCACAAAATTCAACACCCATTTATGATAAAAACCCTGCAGAAAGTAGGCATAGAGGGAACTTAACTCAACATAATAAAGACCACATATGACAAACGCACAGCCAACATCACTCCCAATGGTGAAAAACAGAAACGATTTCCACTAAGATCAGGAACAAGAAAAGGTTGCCCACTCTCACCACTATTATTCAACATAGTTTTGGAACTTTCAGCTACAGCAATCAGAGCAGAGAAAGAAATAAAAGGAATCCAAGCTGGAAAAGAAAAAGTAAAACTGTCATTGTTTGCAGATGACATGATATTATACATAGAGAATCCTAAAGATGCTACCAGAAAACTACTAGAGCTAATCAATGAATTTGGTAAAGTAGCAGGATACAAAATGAATGCACAGAAATCTCTGGCATTCCTATACAGTAATGATGAAAAATCTGAAAGTGAAATTAAGGAAACACTCCCATTTACCATGGCAACAAAAAGAATAAAATACCTAGGAATAAACCTACCTAAGGAGACAAAAGACCTGTATGCAGAAAACTATAAGACACTGATGAGAGAAATTAAAGATGATACAAACAGATGGAGAAATAAACCATGTTCTTGGATTGGAAGAATCAACATTGTGAAAATGACTCTACTACCCAAAACAATCTACAGATTCAGTGCAATCCCTATCAAACTACTAATGGCATTTTTCATAGAATTAGAACAAAACATTTCACAATTTTTATGGAAACACAAAAGATCCTTAATAACCAAAGCAACCTTGGGAAAGGAAAACAGAGCTGGAGGAATCAGGCTGCCTGACTTCCCACTATACTACAAAGCTACAGTAATCAAGACAGTATGGTAGTGGCACAAAAACAGAAAGATAGATCAATGGAACAGGATAGAAAGCCCAGAGATAAACCCACGCACATATGGTCACCTTATCTTTGATAAAAGAGGCGAGAATATACAATGGAGAAAAGACAGCTTCTTCAATAAGTGGTGCTGGGAAAACTTGACAGCTAATGTAAAAGAATAAAATTAGAACACTCCCTAACACCATACACAAAAATAAACTCAAAATGGATTAAAGATCTAAATGTTAGGCCAGACACTATCAAACTCTTAGAGGAAAACATAGGCAGAACACTCTATGACATAAATCACAGCAAGATCCTTTATGACCCACCTCCTAGAGAAATGGAAATAGAAACAAAAATAAACAAATGGGACCTAATGAAACTTCAAAGCTTTTGCACAGCAAAGGAAAACGTAAACAAGATGAAAAGACAACCCTCAGAATGGGAGAAAACATTTGCAAACGAAGCAAGTGACAAGGGATTAATCTCCAAAATATACAAGCAGCTCATGCAGGCTCAATATTAAAAAAACAAACAACCCAATCTAAAAATGGGCAGAAGACCTAAACAGACATTTCTACAATGAAGATATACAGATTACCAACAAACACATGAAAAGATGCTCAACATCACTAATTATTAGAGAAATGCAAATCAAAATTACAATGAGGTATCACCTCACATAAGTCAGAATGGCCATCATCAAAAACTCTACAAACAACGCATGCTGGAGAGGGTGTGGAAAAAAGGGAACCCTCTTGCACTGTTGGTGGGAATATAAACTGATACAGCCACTATGGATAACAGTATGGAGGTTCCTTAAAAAACTAAAAATAGAGTTACCATATGACCCAGCAATCCCACTACTGGGCATATACCCTGAGAAAACCATAATTCAAAAAGTCATGTACCACAATGTTCATTAGAACAGTATTTACAATAGCCAGGATATGGAAGCAACCCAAGTGTCCATCAACAGATGAATGGATAAAGAAGATGTGGCACATATATACAATGGAATATTCCCCAGCCATAAAAGGAAGTGAAATTGAGTTATTTGTAGTGAGGCTGATGGACCTAGAGTCTGTCATACAGAGTGAAGTAAGTCAGAAAGAGATAAACCAATACTGTGTGCTAACACATATATACGGAATCTAGGGGGAAAAAATGGTTCTGAAGAACCTCGGGGCAGGACAGGAATAAAGATGCAGATATAGAGAGTGGACTTGAGGACAGGGGGAGTGGGAAGGGTAAGCTGGGACGAAGTGAGAGAGTGGCATGGACGTATATACACTACCAAATGTAAAATAGCTAGCTAGTGGGAAGCAGCTGCATAGCACAGGAAGATCAGCTCAGTGCTTTGTCACCATCTAGAGGGGTGGGACATGGAGGGTGGGAGAGAGATACAAGAGGAAGGAGATATTGGGATATATGTATATGTATAGCTGATCCACTTTGTGATAAAGCAGAAACTAACACACCATTGTAAAGTGACTATACTCCAATAAAGATGTTAAAAAAATGTGTTAGGAAAACTCTACATACATTCCATGTTTTTTTTCCTTGGAGATTTACCATGCATATTAGTTTATTAATAGCTCTGAGAAGTCCTATAATAAAGAAATATTAACCTTGTTTAATCCAGAATCTTTCAAACTCATTGACCATGTAATGAATCGGAGCTAGTATTGATAGAATTAGACTTCTGCAAACTCACTAAGAAATGATCACGCATTACAGGAAGCACCATTCCTAATTCTTCCCCAATTTACATGTAGTGTTTTTGTATTATTTTAAAAAGACCTCTCGATTTTTATTTCCTTCTTAGACTGCAAGCTATACCAAGACAAGACTCCTCCCTCTCGCTTACTGCTGTATTCCCAGGGCTGAACAGATGACCTAACACAGTTATGTCTCAAAAATAATTCTGAATGAGCAAATTGACAGATTCCATTATTAAAAGATTATGACATAGCCAAGAAAACAAAAACAAAAAAACAAAACAGTAGGTTAAATATTCTATAAGATTACTGTCTCATCCCTTTATTGAGTCAGTATTTTAAGAAAAAGGGATTGGAGTGAATTAAAATAGATTTAAGATGAATAACTCTCAGATGCATGCTGTAATCCTGGATTCAGAATTCAGCTTTAGAAAAGCCCACTGTTAAGGAAAACCTGGTAAAGAATTTTAACATGGTATGTTATAGGAGCAAACATATTGAAATAGAAAGGTAGTTGCTAGTTTAAAATGTAGCATAAAATACACATATTTATGAGTTAGCCTAAAAAAATCTGGATGAAAATACAGTAAGGTGTTAAAAGCGGTAGGATTATTATGATTTTATTTTCTTATTCCAACAGCTTTCTTTAATGAAAGAATCCTTTCTCCCAAACCCCTGACAGATGGTAACCCAAATTTTGCTTGGATGTGTCCAGTAACAAAAATCTCTCCCTGGCAAGGCTGGATTTGCACTTTTGGATGGTGACAATTATAAGAAATATGCTTACCTAGTATTTTCACCCACAGATACACTAAAACTGATTCTTCCTTTAAAAATGTAGCTGATATGTGGCTTGAGAACTTTGTCACAAAGTACACCTCAGAGACAAAGGAAACGACCAAAAATCAGCAGAACTTTATTTCACTGAAGCATGTTCCATGTCCACTTGGTTATCACTATGCCCATCGTATTTGATCCAATCCTCGAATTTCTGCCTGGATAGTTTCCTTACAACTACTACTGGATTAAAAAATTAGCCCAAAATATGTCTACTGAGATATATTTATCTTCTGAAGACATCTACATTTATAGACCATTCATTCTTGAATTAAAAAGAAGTCATCAACTTGTGTTCATTTTCTCTCCTATATGAACTCCCTTACTAAATCTCCCTTCTCTGCCATGCCCTAGATCCTCCATCATGTGGCTAACTATAACTGGACACTTATCTACTGAGGGATAGCCCACCTTTCAAAGTACAATAGAGAAGCAGAGATGAGTCATGGAGGAGAAAAGTACCTGCCTGGGAGAAGGACCTCCAAAGGAATCAGCTCCTGGTCCATAAAATCCTTCTTCTACTCCATTTCTACCCAAAGGAAACTTTTGAAAAATGAGGTTCATTGTTTTTACTGTTCATTTTATAGAAACACTAGCCTAAGTATAAAACTAAATATCTAAAAGGACATCCAATTTTCACAGTAAGGAGTTTACTTTATGTAAATGCAATGTACACAAGGTATTCACTTTTCTCCGTCCCACAA
Source organism: Lipotes vexillifer (assembly GCF_000442215.2). Lineage (NCBI taxonomy): Eukaryota > Metazoa > Chordata > Mammalia > Artiodactyla > Lipotidae > Lipotes > Lipotes vexillifer. The sequence goes on along the minus strand of NW_006791458.1, from coordinate 441,241 downwards.
CTCCCAACTATATTTAGGTCATCATTATGTCTCCCCTGTATTATTAAAACTGTCTCTTTGCATCCAAACTTGTTCTCTCTCACTTATTTTCCACATTTTGCCAGAGACAGCTTCTCAAAATGCAATTCTGATCATGTCATTACCCTACTTATAATTCTTTCAATAATGATCTACAGTCCTCAGGACAGAACGAAACTTCTTAGTGTGCATATCAGCACCTGCATATTTTTCCAGTCGCCTCTCCAGACATGTCCAAGCTCAGAGGTTATTTTTTCAGAACATTCAACTTATTTAACTTCCTTGACCTGCTAGGCTACCCAATAGCTAGACCTTTGCATAAGCTGTTTCTTCTGCCTATATTAATCTTCCCTTCCCCTCCTATCTAGCCATCCCCTCTTCATTTGGGGAACTCCTATTAACTCTTGAGGTCCTAAAGTATACACCACTTCCTCAATGAAGCCTTTTCTAATGACTGATTCTCCACCTCTACTGCAATCCTCTACCCTTGCATACATACAACTGTGAATTTGTCCCTCCCCTGGTCATTTTACTCACTGTAATATCCTTAGCACCACTGATGACTAGCGCAAGTAGTAAATCCCAAAATATAGGTTGAACACATGGAAGAATGGGTAAAGCACTTCTGAATGCAACAACAAAAGGACAATACAACCCCAAACGCTGCAACATGAGGAACAGTTAAAGGAGATCACTTGAAGACATCTAGGGGAAAAGAAGTAATGTTCTTGTAGGTTCACTTTGTCATATATTAACAGAGCCATTACCTGGAAGGAAGAGACCACCATCCATGTATAACTCTGGAGCTAGAAACCAGGGCTAATAGGGAGAAATTTAAGGAGCAAAATTTAACTTAACAGAAGACATAATTATCTGAAAAGTATAGCTATCAAAATGTAGATGTCTCATAAAATAAAAAGAATACCTTGCCATGCAGGAGTTCAGTGTAGAAATAGGATTAAAAAAAATCCCTTGTCAGAGAGTCATTGTAGATATCAATGATGTAGAGAAGATAGAAATATGAAATGAACGTTTTAAGTAGATAGCTTATCATTATTATAGTTGGAGAGAGAAATAACTATTACTATTACAACTACTACTACCACCACCGCCACCATCCAATATTAAGAGATTAATATGTGCAAAACATAGTGTTTCATGTTTTATATAAATTACTTAAAATCTTCACAAAAATGTAAAATTATCCTCATTGTTTCAAAATTAGGAAATTGAGAATTTAGTTACTTATTCAAGGAGCACAGTTAAATGACAGAGCAGGATTTAAACTCAGGGCTGTCTGTTTCCAAAGCCACCATAACTACATGCTAAGGTCCAGAGCTGGAATGCACAGTACTAGAGTTTAGAAGAGAGAGGAGTTGCCATTTGTTGCCTCTGCCTGCCCAAATTCCACTTCTTCAGTTTCTGGTTATAGCAACTTAAACCTCTCCCTTGGGGAACAAACCCTCTCTTCCACTGTGTCCATGTTGTTCAGATGGTATTTACCTCCCACTCTTGAGATGTTCATGTGAGATATACCTGGCTAGACTATTTCATCCCCCTGGTTCAGAGATGGTCATGTGACTCCAGCTGTATCATTGGGATTCAATCCCATGACTTCTGTTGTAGCAATTTGGAAAAAGAAGCTATTTTCCTCTGTGCCCTGGAACTTTGGAGGTCACAATTTGGAAAGCGTTTTTTCCTGGGAGCAAAGGCAACAAAACGGAAAGTACAGCCAAGAGATGGAGAAGGCCAATTCCTGGTAATATTGTTTGAGCACCTAGAGACTCAGCCATGCCTAAAACCAAAACAACCCCGGTCATTGTAATTACTAAGATAATACATTACATTCCCTCTTTGCATAAGCCTGTCTGTGTTTTGTCTCTGTCATTGGCCATGTAAGTGAAACATGCTTAATATATGGAAACTTACTTACAGTTAGGATAACCAAATAGGTCCACACTGAACTTTGAAAACTAGGTAGGATTTGCAGAGAAAAGAGGAGAAAGGTTTTCCTCACTAGTGACACAAATTTTCATTAAATGCCCACCCTATCTATATCAAGCCACCTGCTTGGAAACAGGCATCATAAAATTAATAAGCCACCATCTTTGCCCTCAAGGTTCTCAGAGTTTGGTCTATACACTGCATCCACCATCAGTGAATAGTCTCCAGAACTAAATATATTGTGCAGTGAATCTAAATTCCTAGAAAATGAACACATGAAGGCACTTAACAATGATGGATTACATTTTAATCTCCAACACAAATCACTAAAAGAGATACTGATCCATCTACAATATACTCCAGCCTGGCTCACACAAGCACATCACAATATCTTGACCTGAGAACTCAACAGGTTAGGCTGGAAGGAAGGTGCATTGATTTTAAGTGTGTTAGTGTGTGCCTGTTAAGTCAGCAGTGTAATGCATACATTTATATACTAACGCAGTGGCTTTCTTAATGCCACCCTGAAAAAGACTAATATGCTTTTTCCTCCCATGCAGTGCTATCTTTCTAAGTCTCTTCCTCTGCAGATGGAGAGACACATATTAATTTCAGAGAGACATCAACTCAACACTGGCAATCTTCTGTCTTCCAAGTGCTATAGACATGTCACTGTGACAGACTACTTCATACAAATTTTGGAGGCCACTGAACACAGCTCAAGTGCCAATACTTTTCTACATACTTGGGATTCCAGCAGACAAGGAATCTCTACCAAATTTACCAAGAAGAAAGAAAATATTAGGTCTTTGATTCAGTAATAAGCTTGGGTAGTCTCTAAGCAGAATTCCAGAAGATTACAAGTACCTCAATCTACAGCTTGCTTTCATGCTGTCTAAAAGCCAGGGAATTGATATATTTTCTAGGTATGCCTGCCTCAGTGGCACCACAGGTTTTGAAAATGTTCCTCCGCAAATTTTCCTGGTGAAAGCTATTTGTCCTTTGTCCCGTGCTCTTCTTCTAAGTGACAAGCTAATCTGAAAAATTCTTGCTTTCCTAGTATCACAGAGCTCTCCAATATTTTTTCCCAAAGTGGTAGAAAATGACAAAAAGTGGACTTAGGCAGGTAATAAGAGATATTTGAGGGGGGAAAAAAAAACGCCATCATATTAAATTGTAAATATATTGCTATTTGGGTTGAAAGCTGTTGAACTTGAATTTTTGAAAAGAAAAAAAATTCAAATAAATTTTAGCCTTATGAAGCCAAACAGAAAGGTTTTGGAAAAGATCTTAAATGTAAGGAAAACGCTTCCTAACCCTTAACTGTAGGGCACTGATGAAAGGTCTGTCGTAAGAGGTACGGCACATACGTGGATTTGGAACTCAGGCCTGGCTCTGCTTCTTATCAGTTGTGTGAATTTGGCTACTCATTTACCCTCTCAGTCAGTTTTCATATCCGTAAATTAGTAACATTAATGCCCAATTTACAGAGTTAAACAAAATAACACGTGAAAAACATTTATCCTGGTGACTGATATATAGTAAGCACTGAATAAATGGTAGCTGGGATGATGGGAATTATAAATGGGTACAGTAGTTCCCCCTTATCTTCTATTTTGCTTTCCATGGTTTCAGTTACCCAAGGTCAACAACGGTCCAAATATTTTACATGGAAAATTCCAGAAATAAACAACTCATAAGTTTTAAATTGTGCACCACTCTGAGTTGTGTGATGAAATCTCGCAGCCATCCTGCTCTGTCCTGCCTGGGTGTGAATCATCGTTTTGTCCAGTGTATCCTGCCTGTTAGTCACTTAGTAGCCATCTCAATTGTTGAGATATCACAGTGCTTCTATTTAAGCAATTCCTATTGTATTTAATGGTGGTCCCAAAGTGCAAGAGTAGTGATTCTTGCAATTTGGACATGCCAAAGAGAAGCCATGAAGGGCCTCCTTTAAGTAAAAAGGTGAAACTTCTCAACCTTATAAGAAAAGAAGAAAGTTCTATGTGGGTTTGCTAATAAGATCTACGGTAAGAATGAATCTTCTTTCCATGATACTGTGAAGAAGAAAAAAGAGATTTGTGCTAGTTTTACTGTTGTACCTCAAGCTGCAAAGTTAGACCACAGTTCATGGTAAGTGCTTTGTTAAGATGGAAAAGGCATTAAATTTTTACAGTAAGGTATTTTGAGAGAGAAAGAGAGGGACCACATTCAGATAACTTTTGTAATAGTATATTATTAGAACTGTTCTATTTTATTATTAGTTATGTTGTTAATCTCTTACTGTGCCTAATTTATAAACTAAGCTTTATCATAGGTATGTGTGTACAGGAAAAAGCATAGTGTACACATGGTTTGGTACTATGGTACTATGGTTTGGTTTTAGGCATCCACGGGGGTCTTGGAACGTATTCCCCACAGTTAAGGTGGGGGACTGCTGTAAAGAGAATTCTCCCACTGCCATCCTCCTAAATTCTTATACTGTGATACTTTTACTACACAAAATTCAAAAGGAGAGTCTGGCAAGGCCTCTGACTGTAAAACTACTGGCTGAAACTAGATCATTCAGTGGCAAAGAATAAAAAATCCTTAAGAACTAGAAGAGAACAGAGCACACCCATCTCCATTTAAATGCATATGTACATTTCCCATTTACTTTCATGCACAAGAATAATTGACCAGTTTTGTAAAGTGAGCAAATTAATCACTGTTCCTCCTCCGCTGCTCTTCCCACTTATGGAAATAATGCTTCAAAGGTCAAAATGGATTGGATGAAAAGTGGAGAACCCTTGAGAGAGTATAACAGAAAAGGCTGGCTTGGCACAGCAGTTTGGATTTTTTCTTTCAGTTTTAGTTTTTCACTTTCTTCCAAGGACCTTAAGACTCCAACAGCTTCAAGACACCCTTCAAGTCACATGCCAACGCAGACACTGAGGTTCTGTCCTAGGACAAGATTCCAGGCGCAGGAAGCTTTGTTCCCCAGCCTCTCAGAGGAAGGGTATACAATTTCTCCCCTCTGGTCTTTAGTCTTCTTTACCTATAGCTCATTATCTCACTTTAACTATGCAGTTTTGCTGAGAAATGATTGTATAAATATGGTTTTATGCCTTAAGAGATATTATAAAACCCTTGGGGTGGGAAAAAAGTTATTGTCTCTTACTATTTTATGATTATTGGCTTTGGATTACAGAATGTTTTAAGGAAATTTCTCAGTTGTTAAAATGGCTGATTTTTTTCATATTACAGTTATCTTTTTATTATCCTCAAGTGATAAAATTAATTACTCCTCTAAATTCTTACCTAATCCATTCCATATGCATAGCACCAAAAAAGCTCTTTTCCAGCCTAAAGCAAAACATGTTTATCTGTTGCTTTGTTACTAATTTTGTGTAGTCTCTCTTCAGAACACAATATTAACAAAAGATATAAACTGATGTCATGGCTATACAGTAAGCAATAGATATTATTCCCATCTAGGAAAAAGCACTTAGCAAACTCATGAATCAGAAATCTGTTCACAGCTGTGTTGCAAAGGATAATTATTTTTACATTATGTTAAGTGCCTATACTTAGATTATGTGTCAAGGGGTTAACAGATTATTAGAGGCCAGAAATGCCTTCTAAAGCAAAGTAAGACACACTGAAATTCAAGTTGATAATTATTTGATGGTTGGAACTGTGTACTCTAATCAAACAGCCAACACTCTTCAAAAGAACAGACGATCAGTGTTGAAGGTGATGGCTGCAGAGTAACAAAGCTGTAATAGGCTTTCTAATCAGTTTCTTCCCTGCAGAGACGATCAGCCCAGTTTTTTAGAAAACTATATTTCTTTTAATAATACTAATACAGTAGAAGATAGAAGAATCCTCAACATTATGTATTAAGATTTTTTTTATAACTCATGAAAAAGATACCATAAATGAGGAAGATAATAATAGGTAACATTTATGAAGCACATTTTCTGAACCAGGCAATTTCCATAGTTATCTCAACTAATTTAATCTTCCCAACAACCTTATGAGGTGGGTATTATCACCATCTTTCTTTCTTACATACAATGAAACCAAAGGACAGACAGTGTAAATATATGTGTCAAGGTCACACAGGTAGGAAATGAAGGAACCTGAACTCAAATCCAGGCAGTTTGACTAAAGGGCTGAAGTTTTCACTAGTACAGCATCTTAGGGAAATTACTGACATAGGCTACAATGAGAAAAAAATGTATCAGGCCATATGCTTGAGCAATATTGAAGTTTACATATACATTTTTTCTCCATACCAAGTTAAACAAACTTCATTGAAGGATTTATGCAGTCAAGGATTGATCTTTTGAGAAGCAAAAGAAACAAAAAAGCTACCCAAAAATGCTTAGCCTTAGGCTTATTAAAATCTCTCCATTTGATGACCATAAGAATACAAGCTCCTTCTCTTTATGAGATCGAACTGTTTTTATAGACTTAAATTCTAAATTCTGTCTAATGTTTCCCCTAAAGAATACCATAGGTCTCAAATTACAGATTATGGGGCAGCAGATAGCAAAATGCTTTTTGTAGCAGATCAGAAAATTCAACGTTTGTGCTTTAAGCATGGAGGGTGATTGCTAGGCTTCAGAAAAAAATGAAATTTGTCCCACAGTGTTTTGGTGGGGGTGGGTGGGATATTATTATCTCAGCTGCAAATGTGTTCAGTTGTGTAAACATTTAAGTCACTCACCTAGACTTTCTCTGGCTAGGAGTCTAAACCAAATTCACAAAGATTTCTGAGATTGTCTTGGATTCTACATGCCATGCCTAAAAGCAAGTTTTAAAAATATAAACTGTACATATGTCCAGCACTAGGCTAAGCATTTGGGGAGATACAATAAACACATACCTTCAAAATAAAACATCAGAAGAAATCATCTGTGGAAACAATGTAAGGACTGGTAGAAAGTTCTTAGAGCCAGACAAACTTCGTTCACAAAGATGGTTTATAGTTTATCAACAACATGAACTTGTGTAAGTTGCAATATGTACCTCCTAAACCCTTTCAATGAATTATAAAATGGGGAGGATCAATTCTACCTGGCAGAACCATTGTTCATTAAACATTCAGAATACTATCCAGCACAGGGTAAGTGTTCAATAAGCTTACAGAATTACTACTGTCTGCTCAACCCCCAAACTTTAGGCTGTAAAACAAGTACCTCAATTTTACAGAAGAGGCAACACGGGTCTAAAATTAATGAGTAACCTGACCAAGTACCCATGGCTGAATTTGTCACATAGTAAATTTACAATAAATTTTGATAAAGAGAGATAATATAGAATGTAAAACACCCATCTGCCTCCTGGCGAATTGCTTTTTCTTTAAAAGATTCTCAAACTGTACTTCATATTTACTGATCCTCAGTTCCTTCTAGAAAGTTATTTCTTCTAGGTCTATCTCCAGATAGCAGTCAGAGTAACACCTACTTATAACCTTTTTTCCTTATGTTAAAATTTCATTATAGTTCTTAATGGCATCACAAGACATCAGACCCTCCCCCATTTGTAAATCTCCATAAAAGGGAAACCCTATTTGGGGGTAGATAAAGCCAGCATTGCAAAATAAAAATAATACTTACCAAATTTACCCATGACCAGGAAAAGAGACTTTTAAAAAGATATAACTGTTGTCCCTGTAATTCACAGAAAGAAGTCAGGAAAAGGAGAAGGACAGGGAAGGAGGGGGAAGAGGGGGAGGGGGAGGAGATGAGAAAACAAGTTTCCTAATACAAAGGTCCCAGCAAATTATTTAAAGTAGAAAATGGTTACTATCTGCATAATGAAAATGAAAACTTAACGAACAGTTGGAAGACTAAAGTTTTTTCCTATGAGATTTAAGTCAATAACTCATTACTTGTCATTAGTGTTCCTTAAGAAAGGAATGCTGTTATTTACAATTCATGTTTTCAATGCAAAACTTCTTGGGTGCAAGTGCAATTCACAGGAACTATGTGAATGAAACTATTAAAGTAATTAAATAAAAGCAGTTATTTCTGTCATCTTCTGATAGGAACAGTACTGGTTCCAGACCAGAAGAAAGGCTTCTGAAGATGCCATTTGGAATCTTTTCTAGGGGTCCATCAATACCACAATGATTGTTCTATTCATTTGGGAAGATAATTGCCCAAGGGTGTAGTGAGCAGCATCCCTTTTTGGAACTCAAAATGAGGAAACGTGATTAGTCTTCCAGGAGTTCTTCATTGTAAGGTAAGAGAGATTTGCCTAGAAAATTCTCAGCCCCAGAAATCTACTCCGTATTACTGGAGATTATATTTTAGAGTAAATTAAGTAAACTGGCATTCTGATTACACACACACTGCATTCTGTCTGCATGAGAGCAGCTGTTTTACCTTTTGCCATGTGTTTGGCATCACCAACAGAACAAGAATGAGTATCGAGAGGCAGTGGCATATCAAGTCTTGCACAAGTAATAGTATCATGTGACACGGTCAATAGAGAAAGTGGTGTGCTGGGGAGGGGACTCCTTATAACACACATGCAAAAACATATTAATAAGCAAATTATTTATGTTCCCAATACAAATAAGTATAGTATGTTTATGAAGTCTATCTGCTTATATGTCCTTATTTCTATCTTGTCTATTAAGTAAGAACCTATGCCTTCACTAAAAGATCTCAGAAAATAAGAATCATTCATATTTCAGAACTCTAAAAAAAGAACTTGATTCTCTTAATTTTTATATGAGGTAGCTAGACTCACTAAATACCTTTAATCATCCCTATAATCCCAGGATAAGGTCTTAAATTACTAATTTTAAAAATCAGCCTCAAGGCTCAAGGTATTATCATTAGGTGTTATTGTTAGCACTTCTCTGTCTCTTCCTCTGTATATCCAATCATGTTAATCCTACCTCCTAAATATCTACAGAACCTAGTCCCTTGTCCTCATTCTAGTCCCTACTCCATAAAGGATCATACACCCCTTGGATTAATGCAGAGAGCTCCTAAAAGGTCTTCCTGCTACTCTTCCCATTGCCCTGCAATCCATGCATGTTCCACATGGTTACCAGGGTCTATGACTTCGCATTTCTTCTTTTCTTTTTCTCTTGCTTTTTTCTTCTTTTTTCCTTCCTTTTTTAGAATCTGTTCATTTGTTTTTAAAAAAAAATAACAACTTGTGATAAATTCAAACAACGTATACAATATAAAAAGGAAAGTCCTTTTTTCATCAAAAAAAGATGAAATTGTATAATTTCAAGGTAGCCCACACTTCAAAGGTAGCCAGTGCAAACAGCTTGGTGTGGGTCTAACTGGGTCATACTAGACATGTTTACCTTCAACAGGCATTTTTTTTTTCACTTCATGATACATCTAAGACATGGTTCAAATGAGTATATGTAAATTTACCTTAATTTTTTTATTTCTACCTAATTTTTTGTTGTATTGATTTACAAAAATTTATACATTCATTCTCTCATTGAGATACTACTATGTTGGTTTCAATTTTTTGTATTAAAAATAATGTCAAAAAAGTCATTGCAAGTACATTTTTTTGCACCAATGCTAGTATTGCTGAATTATAGATTCCTAAATCAAAGATAGCTGCATCAAGTAATATATACATATCCAAGAAAAGACAGCTCCATCAAGCTGCATTTTTAATTTTGATGGATACTGTCAAGTAGCCAGGAACAGTGTTTTGAATTGTTGAGAGTGCTAATGATATTTTAATGTCTTCAAAAAATAAGGAGGTATCTCCTTATTACTTTAACTTATCATCCCTTTAATTATCACTGAGGCTGAGGCACACTTCACATATTAATTTGCCATTAATGTCTCTTCTTCTCATTTTTCTACTTTTTCCTTATTGTTACAAATGAGATGCTTACATATCATAGATAATAACACTTTATCCTAAGTGGTTTTCCCTCCCCTAATTCTGGAAAAGTAGGAGAAAAATCCTCTATTTTGTTAATTCCATGCTTGATCATATAGCTGTTAATCATTTTAGATATTTCATCCTTTTCACATTGATCCTAAATGTCACCTTTTCATAGACTAAGCTCCATTGATCTACTTAATTCAGAAATTTAATATTTGGGCTGAAAGCCTCATTTTCTCTTTAATAAATTCCACTGAGATTTTCATATAAATTCTGTTGTATTTTCAAATCAATGTGGGAGAACTGAGGTCTATATAACATTGGTTCCAACAACATGAAAATATGTGTTTATAAAGTTATTCAGATTCAGTTTTGTTTTTCTTTTCATAAACAACTATGTGTATTTCAAGGTGTATTTCTATCACATTTTCACAGATAACTGTTGACCCAAAGGAAAACTACCAATTTTTGTATAATTATATGGTATCTGACCACCGTAATAAACTATCTTTTTGTCATCTATGGAGATGATAATAATTTTTGCCTTTAATGTATTAATATAATGAACTGCACTAATATATTTGCTAATATGGAAGGGTTTTCAGATAAAAACCCCTCCTTGATATGATATATCTGAAAACACTGCAATTATACATCTATAGTCACAATAAGGAATGATCTCTAACAAGATCTCAAACTCAAATGTCTATGGGAACCAAGCAAGTGACATAAACTAGTACAGAGTTAGACTTAGGGAGTAGTAAGGGCTGTTATGAACTGAAAAATAGATGTCTGGTACTTAAAAACACATTTTCATTATATGTCTTTCAAGTAAAGACACCAAGAATAAATTAATAAATAAGTGATAGCAGTATGTCTTGGTATGTGTTCTTTGCACAAAAGGTATCTGTTCTCTGTTTTTCATTTATCCAGTGATCACATATTGAGCACTGACTTATCATGTATATAGAATATCACGTTAGCTACTAAGGTGGTAACAGAATTGAATGAACATGATCTATTTCCTAGAGGAGCTTATAATATAATCAGAAATATATAACGAAAAATTTTATCAATTACCAGATGATTGTTACATACTATTCTAAGACTGTCTACATTTGATAACAAGCAGAAAAAAAGAATCTGGGAATTGCCCACTGGATTATGTAGTAGATGAGGAGAGACTGTAAGAATTGACTTAATTTCTCCTCTACTGCCCTAGTTCCAGTACGGAATGCAACTCATGGTGCCTTGCAATATATTATTTAAATGAGTTAACCAATGGTTATATACAAATTCACCTTAACAATTCAAAAGCAGTGGGGATAAATTTACTGATACATATGTTTTTGTGTGCATATGTGTGTGCGTGAGCATATGTGTGAATGGGATTAATGAATACGGAAAATATTTTCCAGTATCTCCTGAAGTGTAAAGAGTAAATTTACTTTTCTATGTGGAAAAACATTAAATATGAAGCCAAATTTTGCACCATATAATGTACTTAATATTTCTCCAGGCAGTATGCAATGTTCAAAGTTACCAGAATATTGTATGTTTTCAAACCTTAAATGTCACTTGGTATCTTTCTTTTAAAATCCTGCTAAAAGAAAAATTCAAATCAGTAAACAAATATTCCATAACCATTTCTCCTAATGCCTGCTGGAAGAGAGAATATATCCATTACTCAGCAACTCTGTATGCACACGGGTAGTAAAAACTTAGAAAACTAGTTTATAAAAAGATTTTAGCTTCCTAACTCTCCTTTCTCAAGAGTTTGACATGTAACATTTTAATTGGCTTACAAAATATTCCATGTTTAAAGTGCTTGCTGTTGTTACTGCTGTTATTGTATAGTTAAAGTCCCAACTCACATGACAAGTCACAAATTAACATCCAGCTACTCCTAAACTTATATTCTCCATTTTTTGAATACTTTAAAATACACTTTTCAAGTATTAGTCTGTTATTGTCTGATTAAATGTTAGATTAGTTGAACAAATTATTAGAGGGACACTTTCTTGAATAAGCCCTGCTTTACATGCTCATGAGAAGAATCTATTATTTATGGTATTCATTGTTGTTTGAATTGTACAAGTTTGATCAAAAGTAAATATAATATAAAAAGAAATATCAAGTATTATTGCATAACAAAATACTAGAGAAGAAAGGGAAGACTGATTTATATAGTAGAATAATTTGAAAACAAATGAATGGTTTAATGTCATTAGAACTTTTATAAAGAAAAATGTTTGTTTCACTCATTTTAAAGATTTTGCTTTTACAGTTTCTTCTTCTATAAAAAAGTTTAAAGATGGCTTCCCTGAGTCACCCTGAATTTCTGCTATATCAATGTACCCTTGACAAATTAAATGTTAACATCTGAAAATAGTGGTTTCTATACTCCAGAGGCTGAATGGCATTCAAGGCTCAATGATTAAAATCGTGGCCACAAATGGAAGATTTCTATGCTAATATTAGTGGGGTTTCAACCATGTTATTAGCTGAACCAGAAATAATTCAGGGACACACTCCACAAGGAAATATGCCACTCTAAAACAGAGATAGAGTGAGACATCCTCATGAGTTGGCAGCACACAAAAAAATGCATTTTATAATTTCGTACCCTTATGCCTTCCTTCTATAATGAGTTGGGAAAACTAAAATAAATGAAAGCAGACAAGCTGTGCATGCTTCCTCTGATCCACTGCTGTAAACCTTCACATTACACTTTCTGTAATCAAGGAAGACTTCACAATTCCATCCCTAACTGGACATCGAGAATCATGCTACAACCCATACTGGAAAGCAGAAGCTATCATCAATGGTGACAAGCACTACCACTCTCCCATTTCCAAGGCTGACAGGCCATTGACAACAGGCCACCGCACTGTCTTCAGGGAGGCAATGTGGGCACAGCTGACAGATTCAGAGAAATCTGATAGCTATTCCTGATTCTATTACTTACTAGCTATGTGATTTGACTTTGGACAAGTAATACAACTTCTGATTCTTTTTTCCTACTAGTAAAATAGGGACCATACCCATACTACCTACATTAGAGGATTTATGCGAGGGTTAAATAAATGAACCATTCAAAATGCCCAACAAGTATAAGGTACTTAATAGCTGCTCAGTACATATTAATTTTTCAATTTATTTTGTCTCCAGATAAGATTATTTTTCTCAAAATTAAAACAGATTTGTTTTTCTTATAAAAATAATCCATAGTAATTACAGAAAAACTAGAGACCATAGAAAATAATAAAGGAGAAAGTAATAAGCCATAACACACCACCTAGAAATAGCCACTGTTAAAACACTGGCATATAACCTAGCAGAAAACAAATATAAATGCAAACATTTATATAACCATACTGTACATGCTATTTTTAAACTTTTTAAATTTAAAACATATCTTAGATATCTTCTACATCATCATTTTAATGTCATTATTTTAATTAACATATTTAATGTCCTCAATTTTAGAAACCACTGATACTCTCTTATTGATTAATGTGTTTTTCTTCTGTAATGTATTTTTTCCTTTTAATATGAATAACTTTCACATTCACAGAAACATAGACAAGATGAAAAGGCAGAGGGCTATGTACTAGATGAAGGAACAAGATAAAACCCCAGAAAAACAACTAAATGAAGTGGAGACAGGCAACCTTCCAGAAAAAGAATTCAGAATGATGATAGTAAAGATGATCCAGGACCTTAGAAAAAGAATGGAGGCAAAGATCGAGAAGATGCAAGAAATCCTTAACAAAGACCTAGAAGAATTAAAGAACAAACAAACAAAGAGGAACAATACAATAACTGAAATGAAAACTACACTAGAAGGAATCAATAGCAGAATAACTGAGGCAGAAGAACGGATAAGTGACCTGGAAGACAGAATGGTGGAATTCACTGCTGTGGAACAGAAAAAAGAATGAAAAGAAATGAGGACAGCCTAAGACACCACTGGGACAACATTAAATGCAACAATATTCACATTACAGGAGTCCCAGAAGGAGAAGAGAAAGAGAAAGGACCAGAGAAAATATTTGAAGAGATTACAGTCGAAAATTCCCTAACATGGGAAAGGAATTAGCCACCCAAATCCAGGAAGAGCAGTAAGTCCCATACAGGATAAACCCAAGGAGAAACATGCTGAGACACATAGTAATCAAACTGGCAAAAATTAAAGACAAAGAAAAATTATTGAAAGCAGCAAGGGAAAAATGACAAATAACATATAAGGGAACTCCCATAAGGTTAACAGCTGACTTCTCAGCAGAAACTCTACAAGCCAGAAGGGAGTGGCACAATATATTTAAAAAGATGAAAGGGAAGAACCTACAACCAACATTACTCTACCGGGCAAGGATCTCATTCAGATTGGATGGAGAAATCAAAAGCTTTACAGACAAGCAAAAGGTAAGGGAATTCAGCACCACCAAACCAGCTCTACAACAAATGCTAAAGTAACTTCTCTAAGTGGGAAACACAAGAGAAGAAAAGGACCTACAAAAGCAAACCCAAAACAATTAAGAAAATGGTCACAGGAACATACATATTGATAATTACCTTAAACGTGAAAGGATTAAATGCTCCAACCAAGAGACACAGACTTGCTGAAGAGATACAAAAACAAGACCTATATATATGCTGTCTATAAGAGACCCACTTCAGACCTAGGGACACATACAGACTGAAAGTGAGGGGATGGAAAAAGATATTCCATGCAAATGGAAATCAAAGGAAAGCTGAAGTAGCTATACTCATATCAGATAAAAGAGACTTTAGAGCTTCCCTGGTGGCGCAGTGGTTGAGAGTCCGCCTGCCGATGCAGTGGACACAGGTTCATGCCCCGGTCCGGGAAGATCCCACATGCCATGGAGCGGCTGCACCCGTGAGCCATGGACACTGAGCCTGCGTGTCCAGAGCCTGTGCTCCGCAACGGGAGAGGCCACAACAGTGAGAGGCCCGCGTACCGCAAAAAAAAAAAAAAAAATAGACTTTAAAATAAAGAATGTTACAAGAGACAAGGAAGGACACTACATAATGATCAAGGGATCAACCCAAGAAGAAAATATAACAATTATAAATATATATGCACCCAACATAGGAGCACCTCAATACATAAGGCAACTGCTAACAGCTATAAAAGAGGAAATTGACAGTAACAAAATAATAGTGGGGGACTTTAACACCTCACTTACACCAATGGACAGATCATCCCAAATGAAAATAAATAAGGAAACTGAAGCTTTAAATGACACAATAGACCAGATAGATTTAATTGATATTTATAGGACATTCCATCCAAAAAGAGCGGTATACACTTTCTTCTCAAGTGCACACGGAACATTCTCCAGGATATATCACATCTTGGGTCACAAATCAAGCCTCACTAAATTTAAGAAAACTGAAATCATATCAAGCATCTTTTCTAACCAATACACTATGAGATTAGAAATGAATTAGAGGGAAAAAAACATAAAAAACACAAACACATGGAGGCTAAACAATATGTTACTAAATAACCAAGAGATCACTGAAGAAATCAGAGGAAATCAAAAAATACCTAGAGACAAATGACAATGAAAACACGACAATCCAAAACCTATGGGATGCAGAAAAGCGTTCTAAGAGGGAAGTTTATAGCTATACAAGCCTACCTTAAGAACCAAGAAAAATCCCAAGTAAACAATCTAACCTTACACCTAAAGGAACTAGAGAAAGAAGAACAAACAAAACCCAAAGTTAGCAGAAGGAGAGAAATCATAAAGATCAGAGCAGAAATAAATGAAATAGAAACAAAGAAAACAATAGCAAAGATCAATAAAACTAAAAGCTGGTTCTCTGAGAAGATAAACCAAATTGATAAACCACTGGACAGACTCATCAGGAAAAAAAGGGAGAAGACTCAAATCAATACGATTAGAAATGAAAAAGGAGAAGTAACAACTGAAACTGCAGAAATACAAAGCGTCATAAGAGATTACTACAAGCAACTATATGCCAATAAAATGGACAACCTGGAAGAAGTGGACAAATTCTTAGAAAGGTAAAACCTTCCAAGACTGAACCACGAAGAAACAGAAAATATGAACAGACTAATCACAAGTAATGAAATTGAAACTGTGATTAAAAATCTTCCAACAAACAAAAGTCCAGGACCAGATGGCTTCACAGGTGAATTCTTTCAAACATTTAGAGAAGAGCTAACACCCATACTTCTTAAACTCTTCCAAAAAATTGCAGAGGAACACTCATAAACTCATTCTATGAGGCCACCATCACCCTGATACCAAAACCAGACAAAGATACTAAAAAAAAAAGAAAATTACAGACCAATATCACTCATGAATATAGATGCAAAAATTCTCAATAAAATACTAGCAAATAGAATCCAACAACACATTAAAAGGATCATACACCACGATCAAGTGGGATTTATCCTAGAGATGCAACGATTCTTCAATATACGCAAATCAATCAATGTGATACACCATATTAACAAATTGAAGAAAAAAAGCATATGATCTCAGTAGATGCAGAAAAAGCTTTTGACAAAATTCAACACCCATTTATGATAAAAACTCTCCAGAAAGTGGGCATAGAGGGAACCTACCTCAACATAATAAAGGCCATATACGACAAACCCACAAAAAACATCACTCTCAAGGGTGAGAAACTGAAAGCATTTCCTCTAAGATCAGGAAAGAGACAAGGATGTCCACTCTCACCACTATTATTCAACATAGTTTTGGAAGTCCTAGCCATGGCAATCAGAGAAGAAAAGGAAATAAAAGGAATACAAATTGGAAAAGAATAAGTAAATCTGTCACTGTTTGCAGATGACATGATATTGTACATAGAGAAATGTCACCAGAAAACTACTAGAGCTAATCAATGAATTTGGTAAAGTTTCAGGATACAAAATTAATGCAGAGAAATCTCTTGCATTCATATACACTAATGATGAAAAGTCTGAAAGAGAAATTATGGAAACACTGACATTTACCATTGCAACAAAAAGAATAAAATACCTAGGAATAAACCTACCTAGGTAGACAAAAGACCTGTATGCAGAAAATTATAAGACACTGATGTAAGATATTAAAGATGATACCAACAGATGGAGAGATATACCATGTTCTTGGATTGGAAGAATGAATATTGTGAAAATGACTATACTACCCAAGGTAATCTACAGAATCAATGCAATCCCTTTCAAATTACCAATGGCAATTTTTACAGAACTAGAACAAATCATCTTAAAATTTGTATGGAGACACAAAAGATCCCGAATAGCCAAAGCAGTCTTGAAGGAAAAAAACGGAGCTGGAGGAATCAGACTCCCTGATTTCAGACTATACTACAAAGCTACAGTCATCAAGACAGTATGGTACTGGCAGAAAAACAGAAGCATAGATCAATGGTACAAGATAGAAAGCCCTGAGATAAACCCACGCACCTATGGTCAACTAATCTATGACAAAGGAGGCAAAGATATACAATGGAGAAAAGAAAGTATCTCAATAAGTGGTGCTGCGAAAACTGGACAGCTACATGTAAAAGAAGGAAATTAGAACACTTCCTAACACCATACACAAAAATAAACTCAAAATGGATTAGAGACCTAAATGTAAGACCGGGCACTATAAAACTCTTAGAGGAAAACATAAGAAGAGCACTCTTTGACATAAATCAGAGCAAGGTCTTTTTTGATCCACCTCCCAGAGTAATGGAAATAAAAACAAAGATAAACAATTGGGACCTAATGAAACTTAAAAGCTTTTGCACAGTAAAGGAAACCACAAACAAGATGAAAAGACAACCCTCAGTATGGGAGAAAATATTTACAAATGAATCATCAGACAAAGGATTAATCTCTAAAATTTACAAGCAGCTCATGCAGCTCAATATCAAAAAAACAAACAACCCAATCCAAACATGGGCAGAACACCTACATAGACATTTCTACAAAGAAGATATACAGACTGCCAACAAACACGTGAAAGAATGCTCAACATCACTGATCATTAGAGAAATGCAAATCAAAACTGCAATGAGATATCATCTCACACCAGTCAGAATGGCCATCATCAAAAATCTAGAAACAATCAATGCTGGAGAGGGTGTGGAGAAAAGTGAACCCTCTTGCACTGTTGGTGGGAATGTAACTTGATACAGCCACTGTGGAGAACAGTATGGAGGTTCCTTGAAAAACTACAAATAGAACTACCATATGACCCAGCAATCCCACTACTGGGCATATACCCTGAGAAAACCATAATTCAAAAAGAGTCATGTATCAAAATGTTCACTGCACCTCTATTTACAATAGCCCGGAGATGGAAACAACCTAAGTGTCCATCATCGGATGAATGGATAAAGAAGATGTGGCACATATATACAATGGAATATTACTCAGCCATAAAGAGAAACGAAATTGAGCTATTTGTAATGAGATGGACAGACCTAGAGTCTGTCATACAGAGTGAAGTAAGTCAGAAGGAGAGAGACAAATACCGTATGCTAACACACATATATGGAATTTAAGAAAAATAAAAAATGTCATGAAGAACCTAGGGGTAAGACAGGAATAAAGACACCTACCTACTAGAGAATGGACTCAAGGATATGGGAAGGGGGAAGGGTAAGTTGTGACAAAGCGAGAGAGAGGCATGGACATATTTACACTACCAAACGTAAGGTAGATAGCTAGTGGGAAGCAGCCGCATAGCACAGGGAGATCAGCTCGGTGCTTTGTGACCACCTGGAGGGGTGGGATAGGGAGGGTGGGAGGGAGGGAGATGCAAGAGGGAAGAGATATGGGAACATATGTATATATATAACGGATTCATTTTGTTGTAAAGCAGAAACTTACACACCATTGTAAAGCAATTATACTCCAATGAAGATGTTAAAAAAAAAAAAAGACACATGCACCCCAATGTTCTTTGCAGCACTATTTACAATAGCCTGGTCATGGAAGCAACCTAGATGCCCATCGAAAGACAAATGGATAAAGAAGATGTGGTACATATATACAATGGAATATTACTTAGCCATAGAAAGGAACGAAATTAAGTCATTTGTTGAGATGTGGATGGATCTAAAGACTGTCATACAGAGTGAAGTAAGTCAGAAAGAGAAAAACAAATATCGTATGTTAACGCATGTATGTGGAACCTAGAAAACTGGTACAGATGAACCGGCTTGCAGGGCAGAAGTTGAGACACAGATGTAGAGAACCAATGTATGGAAACCAACAGGGGAAAACCACGGTGGGGTGGGGATGGTTGTGTGCTGAATTGGGCGACTGGGATTGACATGTATACACTGATGTGTATAAAATTGATGACTAATAACCTGCAGTATAAAAAAACAAACAAACAAACAAAACAACTAATACTAAACTTTCTTTGGGATATTTGTATGTAAATATGTTAATATAAATGTTTTAGACATTACATGAAATTTCTAAAAACCTTATATGTTCTGGTATAATGTTATAAGTCATAATTCTAGTTATTACTTTAAAATGTATATCTCAGAAATAACTAAATTTCCTTGTCAATTGCATTCTTATGAACTTTCATCAAATCTTTAACCGTGGTCATTTTAAAGTCTTTTGTCATTTACAGACAGTTCTGGATGTACTCTGATGCTTTGGCAAAAATGTTCCTATAAAAGGGTTTCATCTTCAAGAAATTCATGAAAAACACTCTGACAAGTACAGGTTTCTGGTAACTGACTATACTGTTGAACTGAATGAATAAGCATTTTCAGAACTCTAATGGAAAACTGATGAATTCATAAAAGTGCTAACAAAAGATCAAGATGAAAAAAAAATTAATTACATGGGACTGAGTGAACTGATGAGGATGACTATAATTTTTGTGACTTTCTGTTTGAATAAAAAAAAAAAATCCCACAAGGACTCAGAGGCAAAAAATGTACAAATCAATTTTCACTGCAGAGTAAAGGAGCTGTTACAGTGGAGGATTACTGGACTGAATGTCAATATTATGACATAGTATGAGTGTGTTTCGTGTTTGGTAATTACAATCATTGTTGCTTTTGTTGTGGTCATCCATTTACAATGCTTGGTGTCAGTTTATTTATCTCTTGTAAAAATAAAATACAGTGTGTGTGTGTGTGTGTGTGTGTGTGAGGAAAAAAAGCTACAAATATACCTTGAAATATATTTTTAGATGTATCCAACATTATAAAATAAAATGTTTACATTAACATTCAAAAAAGTATGAATAACTTCGCAAGGAGCATTCTTAAATATTTCCTTTTTCTACACTTGGCAAAATATTTCCTTAGGGAGTACTTTATATCTATTATTATTATTTGATATAACTATTACATAATAATAGCTGTATTCTCCATAAGTCTCATGCCCCCTCAGCTGCCCTTAGAAGTGAATTTTAAAAGTTCCATTTAAAAAGTGAATAACCCAACAATATCCAACATTTGAGGGGAGATGCCCCCAAGGTGGAAGTTTTGAATCTTATGTATGAAATATTTAGAAACTGAGTTCAAAGTTATTGAACCTACCAAGATGAGTTCTAACTCAATGAGTTCTAACTCTATTATGTTTTAGATTTTAAAAAATTACTTCAAGCTCAAAGATGATTTTTCCAAATGATTATATCTCTTCTTTAAGTGCATATGGCAGCAGGGAATCTTAGCAATAGTTCACTCAGCATCTGGCAAACCTCTCCCAAGCCCTGAATGTTGAGGCTTGCTAGAGGACTAAACCTGAAGGACACAGCCCCAGGTAAGGTGATGGTCATTAGCACTGACCAGGTAGAAAGCACCATTGAGTCTCAAGGCATTAAGACTGCTAAGGTGTTCTATCTAAGAGGCAGAATCTAATGTGAACTCAGCAGGGCATAATCACACAATTCCATAAGAACTCAAGTTTAACTGTACTGCCTTTTTCCTTTTTAAACAATGACTAGAATTTCCCAGTGAGCCTGTGCAGAAGGCAGCCAGTCTTTGATGCCGATGAAGACCTGTGAAGCCTAGAGTATGAGACAGCATAATCAAGACAATAATACTAACGCAGTAGTGTCTTCACAAAATCCCTTTGTCCCCTCAAAGCTGAACTCCTTCTACGCATCGCACAAGCTGAGTTTATTACAACCTTTCTACTTGATAGAGGGGACAGAGGGCTCATGCAAGGTCACTTATGTCATTCCCTGTCCAACGGGGCTGCCGGACTGTCCTCAAACTGATCTTGACTCGCAAAGCCTTCCATGATTCTGTCTCTTTTCTTGGAGTGACGCTACCCCTGGCCTATAATCACTTTGGGTGAAAATTTTCTTTGCTTGGGTCTCTTGGTCAAATTCAAGATTATTTAAACATTTCTTAACTGTCTTCAGTGTGATATATTGGATTGTTTTTTAGAGAAACATTTGGAAATAATCAGCTTCTGGAAATAAAGAGGGTAAACGTAGCTTATTTCTTTGAAAAGCTACTGAATAGTAGTACAGCCATGAAAATACTACTTTCTTGCATATGGGAAATACTGATTTGACCACGAAATTTAGAAGGCTCTAAATGGATGTTTGAGCATGTTTTTGTCATACATCAGACACAAAGGATGAAAATACAGAAAGAGAAAAGTGACTGAAATGGATGCCTTAAAATATATCATAGCTGATCCTTATAAGCATTCAAATAGCAAAGAGTGAGCGCCATATAAATGTATTAAGTTAACTTTCCTTGGTATCTTTTGAAGAATCACTGCTCTTTCTTTAGCAAGGACTTAAGACAGATTAAAATTAGTTTTATTTCATTTCTTCTAGCCGCACTTACAGTAGCACCAATGCCAATGCGTTTTTTAAATAAACTAAGAACCAAAATGTCATATTCCTTTATCTCTATTGGCTCTCATATTCCGGAGCTGTAAGAACCTTAAATTTTGGTTGGAAAACTATTAAATTTCACTCACCCAATCAAAGACAGTAATCCACTAGATTCTACTTGCAGGCACCTTTTTCAAAGTCTGTGCATCAATCCCATTTTCCAATACTAGCTTATCAATCACTATTTTAAAAATAATTCAAAACAGGAAAATAAGGATCAGTAATCTTACTTAAGAGAGAAAGCACGCATCACTTCCTGAGGCCCAAATTATAAGCCATAATAGGTGGCAAACATGAGGAGAACAGAATCTCATTTTGAAAACAGTGAAAGAATTTAGTAAGTTTTTTTTGTTGGTTTTTTTTTCCTGAAATTGAATTACATTAGGATCCTGTAGAGTGTGGCCTTAGACTGACAGTCAGAGTGACCTTGAGCAAATCATTCTCATTGGGGCTCATTTCTTCATCTGTAAAATAAGAGGAATAAACTAGACTATTTAATCCTCTCTGGGCCCTTGTAAAGTGTGAATGTTCATGACCTTCCTCCAAAACATTCAAGAGTTCAACATTTCAATGTGTAGTTGAAATGTGTAAAATATATGCCATATAACTATCTTTAAATAATAGAATTATCATCCCCTCTCGAGGTATTACCAATACCATGACTTTTAATGACTCCTTAGCATTTTAAAAATAATTGACTAAACAAAATACAACATAAATAAACAATATAACAAAACAAAAATAAAGATATAACAAAAACAAATATAACAACAATATTTTTTTCTACTAATATGAGAATCATCTGGCAAATATTTTCAAACCATTTATTACAATGACCACCAGACAGATTAGATAAAAGAGAAGCATAAAAAGTCCAAGTATTTAGTCTTCATCATGGGGTGGGGGAAGGGAAAGACAAAGGTTGGTGAATATGAATTGGTCACTCACTAGTTTTGCTTATCTCTATTAATAATTTTTTTTAAGAAAATACTATATTTTGTTGCTCTTCACACTCTATGATGAGGAAAATTGATTTCATGGTTCAAATATCAAGCCTATGGCCATGAGAGCAATGAAAAAAAGGTCATTCAAAAATAAAACAAGACAAGTAGTACAAAGTCCCCAAGGGTAGAAGATCTGTAGATCTTGTGGATGCAGATTTTTAGAATTTAAATATGCAAATTCTCTCAGAGTTCATTTCCTAAGGTGAGTTTTATCATTTTAAGGATAAGATTGCTTGAGTGATACAGAGGAAAGCAGTGGGGAGGTTTGAGACTAAATACCCAGGCTACTACTTACTTGCTGTGGGTCATTAATTAAATAAACTAAGTACTTCTATTTTTCTGTGCCAGTTTCTGGCCTTTGTGTGTTTGCTTATTGTTTTTCTTTTCCTTTTTTTCCCCCATATATAAAAAAAGGGGCTAGACTGAAAGACCTTAAGTCAATATGGACTAATGAACAGAACATGGGCTTAGGGATCTGGCAAATGGGGCTCCATTTGTACAGTGGATATCATACAATTGTGGGGATTAACTACTAAATGTATATAAAGTGACTATCATTTTGGGTAACGCTTAATGGGAAGTTGGTGAATGTACTTTTTGGTTTACTTGTTTTTTATTGCTACTGTTGTTGCCTTTGATCTGTTTTCCTTTCCCATCTCTCTTACTTTGTAACTCCTCTTTGAATGATATCCAACCACTAGCATGGGTCTCCCTTAAGCCTTTAACAACTAGAGAATCATGTACAATATTCTCTCAACTGTAAAAGTAAAAATTCATATAATTTAAGGGAGATTATTGATCAGTGATTTCTACTTCAGGTTTTATGCCATTAAAAGATGTCTCCAAACATGTCAAGTAGGTTCATAAAATTTCCCCAAATATTTTCATCTTAAATTATTATATTTAATCAAGTTTTTCCCAATATATTTATTTTAAAATGGGCTTATATCATCTAATACATAGAATGTTTTAAATAATAAATAAATTTTCAGTACTTAGTGAAACCCCTTAAAAGGTTTGGAATAAGTGGTCGTATAAAGAAAATATACATTAAAAACACACTGGTCAAATTAATAAAACCACCTTAAAGAGGAAAACACAAAAAGTTATGCACATAAACGAGCTCTGCTTTCTAAAAGAAGTCTGAATTTCTTTTTAAAAATCTTTGTGTCAAGTTGTTACAAAAAAAAAAAAAAAAAAAAAAGTGCCGTGAGTGGTATTCAAAGGATGAGAAAATAATTAGCCGTTAGCAAGGTGGAATTAATTAATTAATAGTAATTAATTTCAACCACAGATCTTTAAACAAACAGTTGTGATTTTCCATTATCCATTTTAAATTGCAATGGCCTTCTGAGTGTTTAATTTTCTAAAATGTTGAACTATGTAACTTTTCCTTTTGACAATTTAAAAGATAGCAACGTGGGCTTCCCTGGTGGCGCAGTGGTTGGGAGTCCGCCTGCCGATGCTAGGGGACACAGGTTCGTGCCCCAGTCCGGGAAGATCCCACATGCAGCAGAGCGGCTGGGCCCATGAGCCATGGCCGCTGAGCCTGCGTGTCTGGAGCCTGTGCTCCGCAACGGGAGAGGCCACAACAGTGAGAAGCACGCATACAGCAAAAAAAATAAAAATAAAAAATAAAATAAAAGATAGCAACCTAATTAAGCTTTTATTTTTCAATGTTAATGGCACAATTTTAGAGACTTATCAGTTAAAGTGTTTCATCTTAAGTTACTGCTACACATCCAATATTACACAGATATCAAGTGTATCTAAATCAAAATATAAAATAAGGTGAAAAAATAGAATTGTTTTTTGGTACGATGAGCTCCACTAGAGTAATGAGATACATTTATTCCAGTGTAAATGATGATAAACAAAAGTATATAGATTGTGT
This sequence comes from Lipotes vexillifer, assembly GCF_000442215.2. Classification (NCBI taxonomy): domain Eukaryota; kingdom Metazoa; phylum Chordata; class Mammalia; order Artiodactyla; family Lipotidae; genus Lipotes; species Lipotes vexillifer. The sequence continues at coordinate 416,624 of NW_006791458.1, read as the reverse complement.
AAAATATCAGTACTTTCATTATTTAATATATTCACCATAAGAGAGACAAGTAGTTTATTAGAATAAATATGGAATGTATACATGTATGTGCAAATGAATGAACTGTATGATCTAGAGATCAAAAGTTATCTTGAACATGAACATGAGATTAAAATCGATTTCTAACTTCTGGTTCTAGTTATGAGGACTAATGGGTATTACACTTAAATTGCCATATCTCATGTTCTTCCTCCCTTTACTGCCTGCTGTAAACAACTATAAAATCAGACATAATATGAAGCAAATCCATTCAAGTACTGGACGTGAGATCAGCACAGGGCTGTAATCCTTGGAAGAAAGGAAACATAGGAAGTAAGGTTCATAAGCTCCATAACCTCTTGTTTGGAAGCACTGTCCAAAGCACAGCAATGGGAAGTGTCTGGTAAGTAGAAGAAATGGATCTGGGGATCTGTGAGCTAAATGGGAATTCAATAAGACAGTAATTACAGGCATTGGACTTTCAATGAGACAGAGAACGAAGACTTTCAGAGGGAAACTCTGGTTGAGATTCAAAGAAGCCATTCCTTAGGAGTCCAACTACTCTAGCCCTTCCCCCCTCCCCCCACCAAAAAAATAAAAAGCCTAAAAATCAGCCTCAACAAGAGCAAACTAACCTACTAGTAATTACCTATCAGAACACTCAACAAAATTTAAATGAAAACAAAATCTAAACTATTGACAATGTAGCCTTTAAAAAAAAAGTTCAACATGAATTCAAGTATTACTAGACTAGGGGGAAGAGGAAAATGACTGATAAACAGGAGAAAAAATAGTCAATGAAAGAAGACCCAGGGTTCTTTTTTTTTTGGGGGGGGAGGTATTCCAGTATTCTTAGATAAGGACTTTAAAACAGCTTTCATAAATATTTTCATGGATTCAAAGGAAAAGATGTATATAAAAAAGAAAGAGATGGGAAATCTCAGCACATATATAAAAACTATTTTTTTAAATTAGAAGTTCTGGAATTGAAAAAGAAAAGAAAAAATGTAATTGAAATATTGTCAATAAATTAAAAATATGGCAGGAAGAATTTTTTAAAAAGACAAAAAAAGCAAATGGGACAAACAGATCTGAAATAGCAATATGGTTGATTTAAGCCCCCAAACAGCTCAATAATTATATTGAATGTTGGTATAAATAGACCAGACACTCCATTCATACGGTGATTGTTGAATTGGATAAGAAAGAAACACTCAATTCTATCTCACAAGAGATATATTTTGAATATAAAGGTCCAGAGAGATGTAAAAATATATATATATATATATATATATATATATATATATATATATGTATGTATATATAAAATGCACACACACACAATTCTAAAACTAAAAATAGGAAAACTAGAGTGGCTAGTAAAAAATTGACAAATTAGACTTCTAGATAAGAAATGTAACTAAACATAAACAGAGAATGTCACACTGGTAAAAGCATCAATTCATCAAAAGACAACATGAGATGTGTATGCACCTGACTGTAGAGCTTTGAAATACATGAAGCAAAAACTGATAGATCTAAAGGGAAAAAAGACTAATCCATAACTATGGTTGGAAATGTTAACAACCTTCTCTTAGTAATTGATAGATAAAGTAGACCAAAAAATCAAGAAGGACACTGATGATGTGAATGAAAAACAAAACAACCTAATTAATATTTATGGAATACTACTCCCAGACAGAAGAATATACATAATTTTCTAATGCACATGGAATATTTACTAAGATAAATTATATGTCAGGGCATTTAATGTCTCAAAAATTTATAAGAATTAATGTTATGTTTGTGTGTGTGTGTGTATGTTTCTGTGTGTATTCTCTGATAACAACAGAATAAAATTAGATTCCAATAACAATAGCAACAACACAACCTTGGAAAAACACACAATATTTAGAAATTAAACAAAATACTTTTAAATAACTCATGGACTGTGTAAGTGAATACACGGGATATTAAAATATCTTAAATTGAATGATAACCAAAAACAGAACATTTCAAAATTTCTGGGATGTACCCAAAACAGTGTTTATAGAGAAATTCACAGCCTTGTATATGGTTATATTTGAAAAAAAGAAAGGTTTAAATATAATGATCTAAGATTTACCTTGAGGAATTATCAAAACAAGTGCAAATCAAACACAAGGTATAAAGATGAAAATAATAACTATAAGAGAAGGAAACTGTAAGGTGGAAAACAGGTAAAAATTAGTTAGACCAAAAGCAGACTCTTTGAAAATGTCAAAGAAATTGATAAACTCTTAGTCACATTGATGAGGGGGAGGGAGACAGAAAAGATGAAAGACAGAGAGAATACAAACTACCAAGACCTGGAATGCAAAAGGAAATATCACTAAAAATCCTCAAGGCATTAAAAGAAAAATAAGGAAATATTATGGCCTTTATGTGCATACATTTTCCAAATTAGTTGAAGGGTAGCAAATTCATTTACAAAGACAACTCACAAAAATGACACATGAGTAAAGAGTGAATATAAACTGCCCAATAACTATAAAATAAAAATAATTCCTAATGAAAAATTTTGCACATAAAGAAGCCCTATAATCCCAGGTAGCTTCACTAGTGAGTGTTATCAAATTTAAAGAAGAAATGTTATTAATTTTATATACACAACTTCAAAAAATAGGTGAAGAGTAAACATTCCCAAGTCTTATCTTGAAGCCAGTATAACCCTAATACCAAGACCTGCAAAGGTCATTACAAGAAAAGTATACACCTATACTCCACATGAATATAGGCACACAAATCTTTAACAAAATGCTAGCAAATAAAACCTAGTAATACATTAAAAGTGTAATACAGCATGATCAAATGGAGTTTATCCTAGGCATGTCAACATGCTTTAGTATTTTAAAATCAATCCATATATTTCTATACTCATTAACCAAGTAGACAAGAAAAATAACATGATCATATGAGTAGGTTCAGAAAAAGCATGGTGTAAAACTCAATGCCAATTTGTGATTTTTAAAAAAACCACAGCAATTAGAAATAGACAGGAACTTTCTTACTCTAATAAAAGACATCTCTGAAAAATTTGCTGATAATATCATATTTAATATTCAGAAACTTATTTCCTCCTAAGATCAGAAATAAAGCTAGGATCTCTGCTATCATCACTTCTACATCTATCAAATATTGTACTAGAAATCGAAGCCACTGTAATATCTTAGTTAAGTAAATCAAATAAAAGGGATTAGAAAGGAAGGCATAAAACTGACTTTGTTCACAGATGACATGACTATGTACATAGGAAATCCTAAAGAACCCACAAGCAAAAGTACTAAGTTTGATAAGGGAATTTAGGAAGCTCACAGAAGGCAAGGTCAACAAGAGGACAACTGTAAAATAAATTAACTCATACCATTTATAAAAACATCAAAAACACAAAATACTTGGGGACCATCTTAACAAACCATGTGCAATACCTCTACACAAACCTTCATGAGATAAATTAGAGAAAACCAAAATAAATTAAGAAATACATCATGCTCATGGATTGGAAGACAAAATATTCTTAAGCTGTCAATTCTCCCCAAATTGATATGTAAATTCAATGCAATCAAAAAAAATCTTCCAGCAGGTTTTTTTTTTTTCAGAAATTGATACCTTTATTCCACAATTTATATGAACTTGCAAAGGACCTAGAAAACCAAAACAATTACAAAAAAGAAGAATCAAGTTAGAGGACCTGCATGATCTGATTTCAAGTCCTACTCTAAAGCAGGGATGAGCAAACTGTCGCCCACAGGCTGGCTGCTTGTTTTTGTAAATAAAGTTTTAGTGGAACACAGAAACAGCCATTCACTTACATATTATTTGTGGCTGCTATCATTTTACAACAGAGCCAAGTCATTTTAAGAGAGACCTTATGGCCTGCAAACCCAAAACACTTACTGTTTGCCTCTTTTAGAAAAAGTTTATCAACCCCTGATGTAAAGCTACAGTAATCAAGATGGTGATACCAGCATGAGACGAAGAGAGAAATGGAACAGACTAGAATCCAGCAAGGGACTCACACATATTCTAATTTTTGTCAAAGACACTAAAGCAATACAGTGGAAAAGGGTCAATTTTTTAAACAAATAATGTTGGAAAACTTGTTATCCATAAAAAAGAACCTCGATTTCCTATCTCAATCCACAGAGAAAAATTAATTCAAATTGGATCATAGACCTAAACATAAAAGCAACAACTATAAAGCTCCCTGAAGAAAACATAGGAGAATATTTTATAACCTTTAGATAGTCAAAGATTTTTTGAACAGAGCACAGAAAGCATTAATTAGGTAAGAAAACGGTGCTAAAGTGAACTCCAAAAAAAATTAAAACTTCTGCTTATAAAAAGTTGTTAATCCCAAACTGAGGCATATTCCAAAAAATAAATGACCAGAACCTAAAAAATTTCTGAGGTCCTGAAAGACAAGGAAAGCCCAAGAAACTATCACACATTGTTGGAGACTAAGGAGACATGAAAACTAAATGTAATGTGGTATCCTAGAATGCATTCTGGACCAGAAAAAGGACATTAGTGGAAAAACTGGGGAAATCTGCATAAAGACTGTAGGTTATTTAATAGTATTGTACCAATGTTAATTTCTTAGTTTTGAAAAATGTTACATAAGATGTTAACATTAGAGGAAGCTAGATGAAGGGTATTTGGGAACTCTCTGGACTCTCTTTGAAACTCCTCTGTAAATCTAAAATTATGCTGAAATAAAACTACTGAGAGGAAAAAAATGTTGCTATAAAAATGAACAGACAAGTCACAGACCAGGAGAAAAAAAAGAATATATATATATATATATATATATACATTCACATATAGATGTATATATATCGTGTAAGGGACTATAAGCAGAATGTGTACATAACTGATTCAGTTATAAAATAACAAACAAGCCAATTAAAAATGAACAAAAGACTAAAACAGACACTTCACAAAAGAAGATATGCAAACTGGTCAATAAGCATATGAAAAATTGCTCCATAGCATTAGTCATCAGAGAAAATGCAAATTAAAACTACAGTGAGATACCACTACACCCCCACTAGAACGGCTAAATTTATAAAGAACACCACCAACAGTTGGCAAGGATGTAGAGCAAACCAAATTTTCATACACTGCTGGTGGGAGTGTAAAGTGAAATGACCACTTTGGAGAATAGTTTGGCAGTCTCTTGTAAAGTTAAACATAACTACACAAAAACTCTCTAATCCCACTTAGTACTGGCTATTTATCCAAGATAAATGGAAACATATCTACACAAAATGACTTGAACAAAAATGTTCAAAGACTGTTTTAAGAGAAAAATTGTTTTAATACTAGCTATTAAATAAAAGCAGATTCTTTTTTCTACCACGAAATGCCTACTCTGTTATAGGCACTGTGCTAAGAGCTTTAGAGATAAAAAACTTATTTAACCCTCACAAAAGCACTACATAGCTACATAGGTTGCCTATTAATTCATTTATTCCACAAATATTTAAGAACTTACAGTGTGTCAAGCAATGCTCTCACACACAGCAAACTGCATGTCGATTTCCCTGTTCCCACAAAGCTTGCACTCTGGAGGGGGAGAGGGCTGATAGATAAATTAAGACAACATTGACATGGGTAACAATGTTGTCCTCATTTTACAGATGAGGCTTGAGAGATGGAGGCTGGGATCTGGATCCAATTTCTCTGACCCCAAATGTAGAACCCTGACCACAACACTATCGTACCAAAAAGAATACCACATTACATTTCTTGTCTCTCAAGATGACATCGCTCCTCTCAAGTTGACACTTTAGAAAGTAGACAGACATTAAAACAAACTTAAATAAGTAACTTTTAACTAAATTTATAAAAAGGAAGATAAACAGTCCAGGTTTCTGAACAGAAAATAGGACCAAGTCTGTGATTTCCATGAAGAGGAGGCAACAACAAAGATACCTGGGGATACAGTAAGTAGATAAAGAGATAAGTACACAGTATCTGGCCCCAGTACCAATTCAGAACAGGGTAGGCCAAATTATTCTCCTTAGCTATTCTTATTTGGTTTCACCAAATAACCATAAATCATATTTATGGTTACCTTCACACATCATATTTATGCTACAAGGCCCTAGAATCATCAAGTTTTTGCTAATATAATGAAAACAAGGCATGTAAATCTGTAAACCACCATTGTATAATTAAGGTAGAGTGAATTTGCCAGACTAACCTAATTTTCTCTAAGCTATTCTCTCTCCAGAGAGGCTTTGTGGCTCCTTTTTAAAGCAGCAATACTTAACTCCATTACAGAAAGCTATATAAAGAAATGAGGCAACACTACATAAACGGAGCGCTAGATCGCTCTTATTTCATTCACTTTGCATTAAGTCTCAAAAAAATAGATGTAAAACATGCCATGGACAATTCACCCTTTGATTAAAGTACCTCAACAACTAATAAATATCAGATACAAAATACATTAAATATGATTAGCTAGGGGAACTTCAGTGATTTTCATCCACCCCAATGTCTTGCGAGAGAAAATAGCTTCCCAGTAATATGCCTACCACACCTTCTTACTGTGTATACTATAGGTTAGCAATGCCAATCCCTGTGTACATCCCTGAATATCACACTCTTGTTTTATTACCTTGCAAATTGGGCATGTGCTGTTTCTTTTCCCTCAACAGCCTGTTTCATTTATTACTGGAGTAAAACCAGCTCAGGCATCACATTCTCTGAAAAGTCTTCTCTGACATGCTCACTGTATCCTTAGGATCAGTTCTATCTTACACACACCCAGGCTGATTACTGCACTCAGCACTGTCATTATTTATTTACATGTCTACCCTTTTGACTCTTCCTCCTAAATATTTCTCAACCCTCTCTTCATACCACCTCCTCCCATGAATCACACTAAAGATGTTATACTCAGTGTGATATACAGACTGACCAATGAGAACAAACACTGGCCTTCTACAACCAGTACACAGTGCATAAATATGAAACTTTCCACCATACCCCATTGCCACTGTCCTAGGGAAGGCCACCGTCATTTCTGCTTAGCCACTTGCATTACTTCCTAAAGGCCTCCCTGCCTCTAAAGTCACCCTCTTGAGTTCCCTCTTCACACTGTGACTAGCATAATCTTTCTATAGAGCTAATTCTGATTACTCTTCTAAGATTCAGCTTGGCTTTCACTTTCTCAGAAAATTATTTTTCAACATAAATCCAAAATATAAGGTTCTCTCACTCTTTAAAAACTTTTATTATATAGTATTTGTGAATTTTAATTATTTAAGCCAGGATTTCCACTACAGTCTCAAGGACAGTAGTTGGGTCTTTAAATTTGCATATCCATCCGTATATCCTAACTACTTTATATCTGACATTTATACTTCACTAAAAAAATCATTATGGAAAGAAGGCAAGAAGGAAGAAAAATCTATTTTTCCTGATGATTTGAATATCCCTAAATTTTTGCATCTTCTAATGTATTTCTTTGGTGTTTAAGTGTATATTCATAATTGTTAGAGGCTCAGAACCATATCCCTTCTACACCACAATAGACAAGATAATGATTATCAGGTTATGGAAACAAACATGATACTATTAGCATTTTGACTATGTGTACTCATACCACACCACAGTTAGTTTTATGGTAAAGTAAAAGGGCTTGTCTACAATGACTGCAAAAGTAGCAACCTCAAATATGTACTAAATGCATCATTATAGAGGTGTTTCTCATGAACAGATTTAGTCTGATGGCTGAGGTTATTGTACTATTCTATATCAAAACTGAAGACATAGAAAGGTTAAAAAGACAGATCAACACACCTAGAAAATCTTGCTCTTATATAAACTGTGTGACTATTTTATTTTACGTTCAAGAAAACATCTTTTTCAGACTGTAAAATAAAGTCTTTGAAAAAAAACCTTAAAAATGTAGAGAAGTATACAAAGTTTAAACATTTATAATTCCTACCATCCAGTTATATAATACATAAGCTATTCTTACCAAGCCACTAATTAAAACAAAACTTCCTCATCACTTAAGTTGAAAAGCAAAGGAGTAGCTTCAAACAGAGCCAACAAATGCAAAATAATAATAGTCTAGAAAAGGAAATATACTCAAATACTATCTTTAGCGTAAGTTCATTACATATTGTTTTGAAAAATTAAGGATTAATATTACCAAACCAAACAAATTGAATTTCAAACAAGATTTTATATCAAAATATTAGGGTTTAGATAAATCTCTAGTACTCTCATCTATAACAGACAGCCAAATATCTCAACTAAAACCAACCATCAATAGAAAAAAATTGCAACAAAAAAATCACACACACTGGAAATGCCAACTGCACCAAAGCTCAGTACTAAACAGTACTAAAATGTGGGTTCCTTACCATTTGTGTTTTCAAAGACAAATTCATTTCAAAGTCAGGAATTTGGGGCTATATTTCATTTGAAGTAAAAAAGGAAATGTTTTTCATATAGTTATACTCTTCCCAGCCAAAAACGTTAGCCAAGTGTGATTTCATTCCAGAACTTCATGATGGCAGCTCTAGAGAACACAATGCTGTGCTCATCACCTGACACTTTTGCTTAAATAGTCACAGATGTGTTTGCTAATTATCTGACCAGAGTTTTGGGCACTCTTCCCTCAACTATTCCCAAAGGTGGCATCCTCTCATCCTTCACCATGTGCTTAAATGCAACCTCTTGGGAGGGCTCACCCCTTGTTCTAAAACAGTCCCTCTACCCTAAATTAATCCCTCATCATCTACCTGTTTATTTCCTACACAGAATAATGTATCATATTCTTATTTGCATTTTGACTTGACTATTGTTTATCTCCTATACTAGAAGAAGCATCATAATATAAAAGATCTGGTCTGTCGTGTTCATCTTTTCATCTCCTAAATATAAAACACATAGAAGAGGGTCTGCCCTAGAGTAAATGCTTAATGAGTATTTGTTGAATAAATAAAAACAAGAATGAGAAAGTACATTTTTTTGCCTTCTTTCTATCACTAAATTGTATATATATGTATATTTTAATGGAGTCATTCTTACAAGTTGACTGTCTGAAAATGGTCTTCAGTGTGCATGTGAAACATTGTGCACTAATTATGAAACTTATGTACAGAGGATCCACAGTCACCGTAGAATTTGGGCCTTTTAGACAACTCTACAGTGCTCTGAGGTCTCCCAGATTCCTCAGTCAAAATTAATGTCCACACACCACTCCATACTCCAGTCATCTCAAACGTTAGCTTAGATTTTGAGCCAAACTGGTATCCTTCATTTAGGAGACGTTGTGAGTTTAAGAGATTGCTTATGCTTTCTAATCTCTACTTTCTGCACATTAAATATACCTTACTCTCAGAATTGTTAATGACTTTTAAATAAGAAAATGTATGTTAAAAAAAAAAGGGAAGGAAAAGAAAATGTATGTTGACCCAAGGCCTTATCAGAGCAAGTGCGCATTAAGGAGTAGCTACAATACCTGTATTAGTTAGGATCAAGTTGACATATAAAATTAACCATCACAATATCATTAATCCATGTTTGGCAATGCTGCCATATGCAATTATACTCTATCCATTTAGACCAGTTAATTTCAACTGCTGCTGAGTTCACTTGAAATACAGCACAGAGAGATAAGAAAAAGGACCATGTTAGGAAATGTAAACTCGGCCTTTAAATCAACCTCTTCTTTAAGTGACATCGTTTTTTTTCTCATTAAAAATACCCCCCAATCACTTCCACATTAAAATCTGCAAGATTTCTCTAAAACCATATTTAACATTCTACTAAATATGAATTAAAAGAAAGCTAAAGTGCAAAAAAAATCAAAAGTAAAATAAAACTTTTGTTTTCAGCAACGTGTCTATTATTGGAAAATATGTTCCATTCTACCTAGGAGACAATTTGCAAAACAGACTTTTTTAATCTGGGAAATGAATAAGTATATTATTACATACAAGTGTAGCTGTGAGGAACTCTACTAGAGATTTTTCCTAAGCACTGCAATTGGCTAAACAAAATATTTAAGTTCTGGTATGCTTCACATATCCCATTAATTCCACACTGGATTTAAGTTCCTTTAAACGTCACTGATTTTTAATTACCATGCAAATGTATTAACTAAGCTTCTCAGAGCTAAAGGTTAGAAGCACATGGGGAAGAGCTGATAAAGGAATTTGCCTCTTTTCTGTTAATAACAAAAAATAATTTATGAATTCCTACTCTGTGGCTGGAACGCCTTAAGATTATTTTCAATATATTAAAAATGTAATTCTCAAATAGCTTCAAGAGAAACCCATTACCATATCTGTTTTATAGGTAAGAAAACACTTTTATGAAATAATCAACAGGTATCGTAATTTCGCTAGAACAAGAGAACAAGCAGCATGCCGCGCTAAAAAGGTATGTGAGGAAGTCAGCGGTATGACTAACCTGGCGTGCAAAGGTTGGCTTGATTCCTGGGTAGCTTGTCTGCCGGCTGCTTCATGAAGGTTTGCCAAGAGGCAGCAGTTTTAGTAAATGAGCACTGAGTGTTGCTTACAAGACTTTGAGTTTTGACCCTAGCGTTTACCAGTGGGGCGGTCACGTGTACTGTACGTTCTTACTCGTACTTTCCTCATCTGCAAAATTATACCAATTAGCATCACCTGCATTTAATGGTACTTAAATAAGTTGAAGGTCTTTTACTGTTGCTGACTAATCTCAACTGCTTTGCCATATATATATTTCTCAATATTTTAGCTAATATTTATTGAATATTTCATAGTTATTAAATGTAGAGTATGAAGGGATTTATATAGATTCTTTCATTTAATCGCCACAACAACCCCATGAGGTAGATATTATCATTATCCCTGCTTTGCAGATGAGGAAAGTATATGAATCAGCTGTGGTTTCACGGTTGGTAAGACTGCCTGACTTCCAAACTCCTCTTCTTAACCCCTATAGATACCATGGTTTCTGCAGAAGACACATGATTTCATCACTGCAACCAAAGTTAATCACTTCTGCGCCCAAATTGTGGAAAAGTAGAGATAAGAAAGGCAATGAAACCCTCCTCAAACATAGGTAATTAATGAGACCAAACTTGTACTCAGCTATTTTATGATGTTAAGAGCAGTGGTGTTTCTGATATGGCACACTCTTCTGATACATGTGCTGTAGGTGTGCAAAAGAAAGAGAACACCTAATTCTTGTCTTTGAGGAAGATTTCAACACAATGGATTTTATTCTTGCCAAGTGCCACTGTAGCACATTTCACCAAATACGCTTACTGGGAAATTATAAATTTACTTTGTCCAAAAATTGTTTTGCTCAATCCATGTTCAAATAATCAAAACAAAAAGAAAGGCATAACGGACTGCTATCAATAGCCCAAGTGCCAAAGATTAAAATGAAGCTCTGGGGGCTCCCCTTCCCTGGTGGCGCAGTGGTTGGGAGTCTGCCTGCCGATGCAGGGTACACGGGTTCATGCCCCGGTCCGGGACGATTCCACATGCCGCGGAGCGGCTGGGCCCGTGAGCCATGGCCGCTGAGCCTGCGCGTCCGGAGCCTGTGTTCCGCAACGGGAGAGGCCACAGCAGTGAGAGGCCCGTGTACCGCAAAAAAAAAAAAAAATGAAGCTCTGACTCAAGGAACTGAAAAGCACGGTCATTCACATCTATTAGTTCCTGGTCCTGGAGATGTCTCTACTTTTGTTCCTAGCAACAATCTCTACTTATGAGAACAGCTCACCTCATCTAACTTAGTAAACATTCTCACCTTTTTCGTGTCTGTAAAGCAGCATCAATTTTACAGATATTTCACTAGGCCTTAATCTGTTCTGTGACTGAATTTTGATGGTATGGTACGATACATAAATTAACAGGACAGAAACTGGCATGATGATATTATATGAAACATTCATTATGTGTTTGTGCCCAAACTTTTCACAAGGACAGCTGTGATGGAGGCAGAATTGGGACAAGGTGAATATTAATCAGGTATATGTGGCTATTATTACGGTGTCTTTGAGAGGCCTAAAAGTTTCCCTCTTATGTCCTTCATAGAGTTAGATTAGTGGCACTGAGAGAAAATCTCACATCATTCTGCAAGAAGTACTAAGGTCATACCTGCCAAAGGCAACATAAAAGACTCTAGATCTCATAGGATATATAACACTGTATCCTTAGGGCTGGGAGTAACTCAAATTTGAGTTTCTCTCTGAAGATGCATTTATGCAGCAGGCAAAGAGTGAGGTCACTACAAAAAAAAATGTGAGTTAGACTTAAAAGGGTTAATTAACCTTGATCTTGACTTATAAGTATGGTGGATAACTACTGTTCTTCCCAATGACTTTGGCTGAAGCAATTTGGGGTAATATAAGGTTACACATTACATTTTTATGTCTGTGCCACTCATCCTCCTATGGCCTGCAAGAAAACCTGGAGGGGGAATTAATGTAAAATTTGGCTAGGCATTTGCTTCAATTATAGTGACCCACTGACTGCATCAACTCTCTATACTCAGGCTGCCAAATGGGTCCTATTAAGTCACAGAATCATGCCTTAATGCCATAGGGGTCTGTTTAAAGGGCTGAGTCTAATGAACACATGCTACCTAAATTTTGGTGAGAAAGAAGGGAGTGTGACTGAAATAACTCACAGATGACAAAATAAAACTGGAAATTTCTGATTTGTTCATGAGAGGTAAATTTGAAGAAAAGAACTTTCTGTACCACATAGGGAAAGCTTATTATTTTCTCAATATTTTATACAAAATAAAAAGTATGAACAAAATGAATCCCCTTGAAAATAGGAGTTCCTGATCTAAAATAATCCCAGTGATCTAAAAAACAAATTATAAGGGAAATAAAGACCAAGTTTTTAATGTGTCTAAAAAGGAGGCCTCATACAGACCTCTCCAACTGGGGACATTACCATTCCCTGTTGCTATAACTTCACTGAAAAACAGGTTGTCAGGATTAATGTTTTTAATCATCAGTTAAAATCCTCTGGGACTCTCTGACTTCTGTAACAGTTTATAGTAAAAATACATTTGATTGTGAAAGTTGGAAATATATCTATTATATTTATGACCCCACCATAAAGCAGTCTTTTATAGGTGATGCTACTTGACCGTAGAATTATTCTTGATTACTGACAGCATACCATTCATAAACACTGCATCCCACAGAAGCCAAAGATTTCTAAAAGCTGCTATAAATATACCCACATGACAAAGAAATGTTCTGATTCACACTAGGTAATAAAAAAGAGACACCGATAGAGTGTCTGGGTACCACTGGGTATTTTGAGAAGATATCTTCAAGCATACACATTCTTTTCAACAGTAATAAAAGACATATTATAAACTACAATTTATAAACTAAATCAGAATTCTTTGTGTCATACCTATAACACAAGCTATTGACCCAAGCTCCAATATCAAATTGAGTTCAAAGTGGAATTTATTAACTCTTGAAACAAATCACTGTGGAAAGCAGTAGTGGCCGTTTCTTAGGCACCAATCTAACAACTACCTTTGAGCTTTATAAGGTTAACAAAGAACAGTATGTAGCTTCAGGACAGAATTTATGAAGTGGTAATGAACATGTTCAGATGGCCTTTTCAGAGTCCCTAAAGAAAGGTTAAGTTTAGATGTCACTATTTTGAAAGCTGCTACGCCCTTTAACACGTACTAGCAAAGAGATGAATAAGCAGGTCAGAGGTTTCCTTCTGGAGACCATGAGCCACAGCTGAACTGATAACACTTTAAAAAGAGACTAGAAATTGATCCATGCACACATATAGACTCACAGAGTGCACTGACCATACGTTCATTTCAATTACCTTGCAATTCCAAACTGCTTTCCCTGGAGTACAGTGATTATATTTGGCCTACACTAAGATACCACTGTTTTTTGAAGAGGAACACTTTTTTTTAGAAACACAATCATGAATGTATGCAGGAGGCTTTATGATCTCTCCCCTAGGTACCTACCCTTGCGAATCATTCTACCACTAAAAGTGGCCACCCAATACCTACTGATGAAGGGAAAATCAATGAAGCCTTGCACTGAAACTTTTGAGATTAAACAAGTCATTATCATAATTTTATTAGATGTAAGTCTCATCAAAGATTGAGGCACCAACTAAAGCATAGATGCAATCAATAAATGGTTCATAATTACTAAAGGAAATGCAGATTAAAGGAACAGGACTAAATTCTGAAAAATCTCAGGAACATTTTTACGGGAAACTAAAATTAAAATATAATATCACAATTTAAGAAGACAAAAAAAAATGATTTGAATGTGAACAAAGGTGAAGAAAGATGAAATTTTGCAAGTCATTCTGCAGTTTGTTTGTTCTCTAAATCTGCAAATTGTGTGATATAAAAGTTAAGTCAAAGAAATCTTTCCAACAAGCCAAGCGAGGTCAAAGTGGGATAGAAAATACATTTGATTTTTTTAGATGGCATCGAACACCATGATCATATTTTCTTTTTATAGTTCTCTTTTCCAGCATTGTTTTTGCCTCTTTAGCAGTGTTGATGTTAGATTTTGCATTAAAATGGAGCAGAAAATGGGTCTTAGCGACCTGCTTTTAAGATAATTTACCACCAAGTGCAATGTAAGGACATTAAAGAGGAAAAAGTTCCTAGCAACTTAAAAAAAAGATCCAAGCCTCCCACCTGGACAAGAGGTTTTGTGAGTTGTATAATTAGGAAGTTATGTCTGCAGCTGCCTCTAAGAGTATGTAGGGAGAACAGGCTTGTAAAAGCTCGATGTCAGAGTACTTGTCTTGTGTAATCTATAATCTTGAACACTTACCTAACTGATACTCAGCTCTTTCACCATAAAACTAGGAGACCGGGACATAGTGACCTGTAAAGGCCTTTTTGCTTTGCTAATATTTATTTGCATGCTTTAATTTAACAAAGAACAAATCCTTATGTAACTATGGAGTTAGAAAATGAGAAGACTCTTTTACTTTTTTTAGTCTGTTCAAATTCTCAATATTCAGTTACCAGCTGACCACTATTTCATCTTTTTTCCTTAGCTTCTTTGGGAAGAGTGTCCCTCTTTTTTGACATACTGTGATAGCTAACATTCATATGTATTAAACCTGATTTTTAATGAATGCTGAATGCTTTCCTCTCCCAGGAGATATCCTAAAAAAATTAAAGAAACTGTCATATATAATCAGCAATAACTCCAGGAAGAGACTTACTTCATTGTACAGATGAGGAAATTGAGGCTCAGGAATTAGTAACTTGGTTAAGTTCACATGTGCTTGAGATGTTAATGTAGTCCATCTGTGTCCAGACCATGTACTATGAAACTAGTTCACAAGAATGCATGCATCCTATGACAGCTGATAACCTGGCTAATCCCAGGGGAGAAGCTCTGTTGTTTTTGTATGGGCTCTACCACCATAGATAAAGCATATTTGTCTTTGTGAAATCAACAAAAAAGGAGCATGGCTAAACTCCTCACCACAGCTTGCCACATTAGACTTCAACGGTAAAATAAAGCTTGCCAAACAACAGCTGATGCAATACACTGCCTCAGAAAACAGATATAACAAATCATACTTACTGATTTGGGTGGTTGTCTGCAAGAGATGTACTTTGTTGGCTGTGACTAGGAACATCTATGATTTTACAACGCTTGGTTAAGTATACCAATCCTTCAAACCTAGACATATCTCACAGGGACAGAAAAGCTGGAGATCCTCTTGTTTTAGTGGTTTCTTGAGATTGCCCAAGGCATTAAAATGAAATGATATTTAGCAAATCCAACCTGCTCCTTTTGGATTAACTATTAGGTTTATCAGCTCTTCAAAGCAATGTATTTGGTGCTTACTCCAAGTACCTTAATCCTGGTCACCAAAAGCTCCATCACTCTTAATACTTGACAAAACCTTTTCCTTGATTATACCTCCACTCATGTGCTTTCTGAATTAGTAAATAGAACACTGGATTTGAGTTGTAAAATCAGGATTCTAGTTCAAATTATACTATTAGGTTAACCATATGAGTTAAGTAATAATAAGTCACTTAACAACCCTGGATATTTTTTTTTTCTTTGAAAAAGAGAAAGAGAGAGAGGGAGAGAAGGAAAGATATACAAACACTTGTTATGTTCACCCCTCTCAGAAATGGTGAGAGGATCAAATGTGGTAGGTTATATTAAAGTGCTTTTAAAATACTCAGATGTGGTAAAAATGTTAGCATTGGTATTATCATTGTTCTAAGTATTTATACTTAACCAGGAAATAGCTTTGGTAGCACATATTAAATTTCAAAAAATAATGTTGAAAGATGGTATCTAAACCAAACTATGGAGGGTGAGATCTGAGCAACTCTGTGATGTCAAAGTCATAGATTTCTGTCTCAGCAAAGCAAGTAAATCAAACTGTGAAGGTAGGACAGGCTATGTACTCTGAACATTTGTATTTTATTTTACTATTTTTCACACTCTGAGAATGACCTTGGCAATTACTTCCAAATGAACGAGAGAAGACTGAGTGGTCTTTCTAGCATCACTGAGCTGTACAATCAGTTCTTTTATTTTCCTCTATCATAGAAGGCAAAGGGGAGCTATAAAGCCATGTTGTAGGGCATCTGAATTTCCCAAGGTGAAATCCCAGGCTATTTCTAAAAAGAAGGGTGTCATTTTCTGTATATGAACCTTTGATCTTTGTATTTTGAAGATAACACTCTTGTTAGACTCATGTACATTTAATAGCCCCCTAAATGTTATCACACTTTTAAGATAACACACATTTGATTCAGAAAGAAAACTAAAGAGCTGACAGTAGAATTGGTGATTTGTTTTATATTTTAGCTTCTCAATAAAATTCTCAGAAATATGAACATATATTAGCATATAGAAATATTAGCATCTAACAACTTCATAGCCTCATCCTGCGGCCAGAACACCTTGGGATGATTATACCCCTAAAGCTCTACAGAATTAGTAAAGTGCTTATTCTGCAAAACAATTGCAAAATATTCAGTTGGAAAGAGGCACATTTTCTGATAAACAACACAACTACTACTTGTCAGCTCTTTTTCTGGCCTAATAAGCAATTCTGTCTTTTTTTCCCTAGTTCTTTCCAACTTTGGCTGCAAATTTAACAATTTAGAAATAAAAAATATCTGTTAAAAAAATTTTTTTAGACTCAGTCTTCAGGATTTCAGAACTGGAAGGATATATTAACCCAATCCTTCCCCACTCTCCCAACAGAAATGTAACTGTGGTTTAGATCACACACCAGTGCGTAGGTGAACCAGATTTAGAACATAGGTCTCCTGAATCCTAGTCTAGTGCCCTAGTATCTAGGAACCTATCTACTCCATAGCTTCTTTGAACACTGAATTATCACAAAGAATTATCTTCAGGATAACATTACCCTTGATTTGGTGTCCATTGTGTATAAACTGAAATCATGAATGTGTCAGAGGTCTTGTGGCATCGTATAAAATTTATGTGTGTGTGTGATATTATCATTAGATATTATTTATTGAGATTTATTACGTGCAAAGAACTTTACTAACCCTTCTATGCATATTAAATCATTTAACTTTTAGAATAATATTTTAAGGCTAATACTACTATTAATCCTATTCTACAGGCGAGAAAAGGGATAGTTTAATGAATAAAGTAATCTGGACCAAATTACACAGCTTGTAAGTAGAAAGAGCCAGGATTTCAGGGCCTAGATTTTCAACTACTACTATGAAATGCTACCAGTGTTTATAAAAACATACACCCCATAAATTTTCACAAGTAACCCTACTTTTGTCAGTTTTAAGAAAGAAAACTAAATTTCTACCAGTTGGAGAAGTAACAACCAAATGCATTTAGTTCTAATCAAGCAATAAAAAACAGATTGTGTTTCATTCAGTTCTTTAAATACTTCAGCCAACTTCAAAGACAGTATTAATAAAGACATTCAGGGATCGAGGTTACAATTTGGCTTTATTTATCTGATAGGCTAAATTAATTCATTGTTAATTTTCCTGTTCTTCTTACATCTGAAATATTATGGCATATTTATTAAATGTTAATTCACAACAATTATACCTCATTTTATGTACAATCTGGTACTCCTGCTTAGCTCTGCTCTTTGGTTTAGTTTTTAATCCTAGCCATGATTCCAGTGTCCAAAGTTCAGGAGTGAATGCTATTTGCCTTAAAGATGTCAAGTTGGGAAGCATTTTTGAAGAGATTTGTGTATTCTACAGTCATCTTTACTGATATGCAGATCCTTACATAACTGTAGGACTACTGTGATAATGTACAAGACTTCCAAGAGCAAATTCTGAAAATCAATGAAAACACCCTTCAATAAAAATTGCAAGTTCAATGTAAGGAAAGGATAAAAACTTCTGAACAAAACTATAATTTTGGTGCATTGCAACTTCTTAAGAGCAAAAAGAACTAAAAAGGAATTATAGGTTATTCTAACATATGTTTAATTCATTTCTTATATAACTTCCATGAGTCAGAACCTTTTTGAGATAGACCTGGCTGAGATTGGAAGAGTCAAAAAAACAGACACGGTCCTGACCTCATGACACAAAGCAATGGCATTATTACCTAGTAGAGCAAAACTTTTAAAGTTCAAGAGTAAAAAAGATTTTCTTGATTCTAATTCTTATACCAACAATATATCAATCTTCTCAAAAGCATCCATATGTTATTAGTTCATAAAACTTCATAATTTACTATAAACAAATCTGAACATAAATTGCTATCACTTTTGTAAAAACTGTGATAGTTGAAGAGCCAATCTAAGATAACTAATATAACACAAAGAGCCTCACATTATTTTCCATAACTATTCCAATCTTAATAAAGATGTTTTCCTTTTTGTGCTTTAATAACCTCAATTAATAAAAATTTACTTCTCCATGAAATTACACCTTTAACACATTCTTATTTAATTTGAATCATTTCTCTTTCGAGTGAAGTCCTAACAAATAAACAAGCATAAAAACCAAGTAATGATATGCAATTTCATATGCTGTACCTTCCACTGGATTGTATACAGAGTATGTTATATTTCATGCCATACTTATTGTTCCAAAACAAACAATAACTTTTTTTTTTCTGTACTGACCCCATAGTAAATATTTTCGACTTTGCAGACAATATGGTCCCTGGCAGTCCAGTGGTTAGGACTCAGAGTTTTCATTGCCAGGGCCTGGGTTCAATCCCTGGCCAGGGAACTAAGATCCCACAAGCCATGCAGCACGGCCAAAAATATATATAAATAATTAAAACATAAACAGGCACCCAGCCATATTTGGTTTACTTCTGCTCTAAAATATCAGTAATCTTTTGGCCAACACTAGCTGAAAAAAGATGAGCACAGTCGTGAAAAGCATGTTTCATTAAAATCCAATTTGAAAAATATTCTAAAAAAAAAATTCTAAAGTATATCTTTGAAGATAAAATTTCATAATTATCTTTTAAAAGGAGAAATAAATCTGTATTCCCTTTCAATTGTGCTGGAGTAAGTGTTCCATTTATGATAGTACTTTATTTGTATTTTTTATAAAAATATACAAAACCAAGACAGTTTTCAAAAGACTTAAGCCTCTCTTGATACATCAAGTCTGAATTTATTGAAATGTAGCATGTCCATACTTTAATACAAAAAGATTCTAGTATAGACATTTCATTTTGCATATAAAAATGTATTTTCAGTAAACTCATGCAAAATAGCATGGAATTCCAGCTTTGTTTTAGTTTCCCTATATTGAGTCACAGGAAGCACACCTTCCTGCCTAAGGATGCCCAAGTTCTTTTCAAGCTGATGTATGCAGCATTGCTAATTTCACATTATATTCCAGTCTACATCTAATTTAAGCTCACTAGTCTTAAATAATTCAACCTGATAAGTTGATTACTTAGTGATAAATAATAAGTAATTACTTAGGAAAAATATAACCATTTCATACTTGGTTTTAAATCACATATGCACGTGTATGCGTGTGTGTCTATGTGCATGACAGCCAAATACTGTATACTACTGACAATGTGGAGCTAGTTTATAGAATTCTTTTCTCCTACAACTTCTGAGCTTTTGCTCAGAAGGCACATCTGATTTAACCAACACAAAAGTTACAACTCAACTAAGGAGTCACTAAATCCAGTAAGATGTATATGGTACATTTTCTCCAAACTTTTATAACATTCATTGAGATATTTTCTAAAAATCTCATGCATAACTAAACTATTCTAGCTGACAGGCTCAGAATGATAATTAGAATTGTTCAGATTAACAATGTATTTAGAAGCTGAGGCTCGGGCTTTGGTCAGAGCGCAGGGAGAGGACTGGGGCTGGCGGCGTGAACACAGCCTGCAGGAGGTTAGTGCACCACAGCTAGCCGGGAGAGAGTCCAGGAAAAAGTCTGGACCTGCCGAAGAGGCAAGAGACTTTTTCTTCCCTCTTTGTTTCCTGGTGCGCGAGGAGAGGGGATTAAGAGCACTGCTTAAAGGAGCTCCAGAGTCGGGCGCGAGCCGCGGCTAAAAGCGCGGACCCCAAAGACGGGAATAAGACGCTAAGGCTGCTGCTGCCGCAACCAAGAAGCCTGTGTGCGAGCACAGGTCACTATCCACAACCCGCTTTCCGGGGCGCCTGTGCAGTCCATCACTGCCAGGGTCCCGGGATCCAGGGTCAACTTCCCCGGGAGAACGCATGGTGCGCCTCAGGCTGGTGCAACGTCACGCCGGCCTCTGCCACCGCAGGCTCGCCCTGCACTCCATGTCCCTCCCTCCCCCCGCCCAGGCCTGAGTGAACCAGAGCCCCCAAAACAGCTGCTCCTTTAACCCCGCCCTGTCTAAACGAAGAACAGACGCCCTCCAGCGACCTACACGCAGAGGCGGGGCCAAATCCCAAGCTGAGACCCAGGAGCTGTGAGAACAAAGAAGAGAAAGGGAAATCTCTCCCAGCAGCCTCAGAAACAGTGGATTAAAGCTCCACAATCAACTTGATGTACCCTGCCTCTGTGGAATACATGAATAGACAACGAATCATCCCAAATTGAGGAGGTGGACTTTGAGACCAAGATTTATGATTTTTTTCCCCTTTTCCTCTTTTTGTGAGTGTGTATGTGTATGCTTCTGTGTGAGACTTTGTATAGCATTGCTTCCACCATTTGTCCTAGGGTTCTATCTGTCCATTTTTTAAAATTTTTTTCTTAATAATTATTTTTTATTTTAATAACTTTATTTTATTTTATCTTACTTTATTTTATTTTACTTTATCTTCTTTCTTTCTTTCCTTCCTTCCCTCCTTTCTTCCTCTCTCCCTCGCTTCTTTCTTTCTTTCCTTCTACTTCTACTGATTCTTTCTTTCTACTTTTTCTCCCTTTTATTCTGAGCCATGTGGATGAAAGGTTCTTGGTGCTGCAGCCAGGAGTCAGTGCTGTGCCTCTTAGGTGGGAGAGCCAACTTCAGGACACTGGTCCACAAGAGACCTCACAGCTCCACATAATATCAAACGGGGAAAATCTCCCAGAGATCTCCATCTCAACACCAGCACCCAGCATCACTCAATGAGCAGCAAGCTACAGTGCTGGACACCCTATGCCAAACAACTAGCAAGACAGGAACACAACCCCACCCATTAGCAGAGAGGCTGCCTAACATCATAATAAGACCACATACACCCCAAAACACATCACCAGACATGGACCTGCCCACCAGAAAGATAAGATCCAGCCTCATCCACCAGAACACAGGCACTAGTCCCCTCCACCAGGAAATCTACACAACCCAATGAACCAACCTTAGCTACTGGCGACAGACACCAAAAACAATAGGAACTACAAACCTGCAGCCTGCAAAAACGAGACCCCAAACACAGTAAGATAAGGAAAATGAGAAGACAGAAAAACACACAGCAGATGAAGGAGCAAGATAAAAACCCACCAGACCTAACAAATGAAGAGGAAATAGGCAGTCTACCTGAAAAAGAATTCAGAATAATGATAGTAAAGATGATACAAAATCTTGGAAATAGAATAGACAAAATGGAAGAAACATTTAACAAGGACCTAGAAGAACTAAAGATGAAACAAGCAACAATGAACAACACAATATATGAAATTAAATATACTCTAGATGGGATCAATAGCAGAATAACTGAGACAGAAGAATGGATAAGTGACCTAGAAGATAAAATAGTGGAAATAACTACTGCAGAGCAGAACAAAGAAAAAAGAATGAAAAGAACTGAGGACAGGCACAGAGACCTCTGGGACAACATTAAACGCACCAACATTTGAATTATAGGGGTTCCAGAAGAAAAAGAGGAAAAGAAAGGGACTGAGAAAATATTTGAAGGAATTATAGTTGAAAACTTCCCTAATATGGGAAAGGAAATAGTTAATCAAGTCCAGAAAGCACAGAGAGTCCCATACAGGATAAATCCAAGGAGAAATACGCCAAGACACATATTAATCAAACTGTCAAAAAATTAAATACAAAGAAAACATATTAAAAGCAGCAAGGGAAAAACAACAAATAACACACAAGGGAATCCCCATAAGGTTAACAGCTGATCTTTCAGCAGAAACTCTGCAAGCCAGAAGGGAGTGGCAGGACATATTTAAAGTGATGAAGGAGAAAAAACCGCAACCAATATTACTCTACCCAGCAAGGATCTCACTCAGATTTCATGGAGAAATTAAAATCTTTACAGACAAGCAAAAGCTAACAGAATTCAGCACCACCAAACCACCTTTACAACAAATGCTAAAGGAACTTCTCTAGGCAAAAAACACAAGAGAATAACAAACCCAAAACAATTAAGAAAATGGGAATAGGAACATACATATCGATAATTACCTTAAATGTAAATGGACTAAATGCTCCCACCAAGACACAGATTGGCTGAATGGATACAAAAACAAGACCCATATATATGTTGTCTACAAGAGACCCACTTCAGACCTAGAGACACATACAGACTGAAAGTGAGGGGATGGAAGAAGATATTTCATGCAAATAGAAACCAAAAGAAAGCTGGAGTAGCAATTCTCATATCAGACAAAATAGGCTTTAAAATAAAGACTATTAGAAGAGACAAAGAAGGACACAACATAATGATCAAGGGATCGATCCAAGAAGAAGATATAAGAATTGTAAATATTTATGCACCCAACATAGGAGCACCTCAATACATAAGGAAAATACTAACAGCCATAAAAGGGCAAATCGACACATTCAGAGTAGGGAACTTTAACACCCCACTTTCACCAATGGACAGATCATCCAAAATGAAAATAAATAAGGAGACACAAGCTTTAAATGATACATTAAACAAGATGGACTTAATTGATATTTATAGGACATTCCATCCAAAAACAGAATACACATTTTTCTCAAGTGCTCATGGAACATTCTCCAGGATAGATCATATCTTGGATCACAAATCAAGCCTTGGTAAATTTAAGAAAATTGAAATTGTATCAACTATATTTTCCGACCACAACGCTATGAGACTAGATATCAATTACAGGAAAAGATCTGTAAAAAATACAAACACATGGAGGCTAAACAATACACTACTTAATAACGAAGTGATCACTGAAGAAATCAAAGAGGAAATCAAAAACTACCTGAAACAGGGATTCCCTGGTGGCGCAGTGGTTGAGAGTCCGCCTGCCGATACAGCGGACGCCGGTTGGTGCCACGGTCCGGGAGGATCCCACATGCCACGGAGCGGCTGGGCCCATGAGCCATGGCCACTGACACTGCACGTCCGGAGCCTATGCTCCGCAACGGGAGAGCCCACAACAGTGAGAGGCCCACGTATCAGCAAAAACAAAAACAAAAACAAAAACAAAAATTACCTAGAAACAAATGACAATGGAGACACGATGACCCAAAACGTATGGGAGGCAGCAAAAGCAGTTCTAAGAAAGAAGTTTATAGCAATACAATCCTACCTCAAGAAACAGGAAACATCTCGAATAAACAACCGAACCTTGCACCTAAAGCAACTGGAAAAAGAACCAAAAAACCCAAAGTTAGCAGAAGGAAAGAAATCATAAAAATTAGATCAGAAATAAATGAAAAAGAAATGAAGAAGACTATAGCAAAGATCAATAAAACTAAAAGCTGGTTCTTTGAGAAGATAAACAAAATTGATACAAATTAGCCAGACTCATCAAGAAAAAAAGGGAGAAGACTCAAATCAATAGAATTAGAAATGAAAAAGGAGAAGTAACAACTGACACTGCAGAAATACAAAAGATCATGAGAGATTACTACGGGCAACTCTATTCCAATAAAATGGACAACCTGGAAGAAATGGACAAATTCCTAGAAATGCACAACCTGCCAAGACTGAATCAGGAAGAAATAGAAAATATGAACAGACCAATCACAAGCACTGAAATTGAAACTGTGATTAAAAATCTTCCAAAAAACAAAAGCCCAGGACCAGATGGCTTCACAGGCAAATTCTGTCAAGCATTTAGAGAAGAGCTAACACCTATCCTTCTCAAACTCTTCCAAACTATAGCAGAGGGAGGAACACTCCCAAACTCATTCTATGAGGCCACCATCACCCTGATACCAAAACCAGACAAGGATGCCACAAAGATAGAAAACTATAGGCCAATATCACTGATGAAAATAGATGCAAAAATCCTCAACGAAATACTAGCAAACAGAATCCAACAGCACTTTAAAAGGATCATACACCATGATCAAGTGGGGTTTATTCCAGGAATGCAAGGATTCTTCAATATACACAAATCAATCAATGTGATTAACCATATCAACAAATTGAAGGAGAAAAAACATATGATCATCTCAATAGATGCAGAGAAAGCTTTTAACAAAATTCAACACCCATTTATGATAAAAGCCCTGCAGAATGTAGGCATAGAGGGAACTTTCCTCAACATAATAAAGGCCATATATGACACACTCACAGCCAACATCATCCTCAATGGGGAAAAACTGAAAATATTTCCACTAAAATCAGGAACAAAACAAGGTTGCCCACTCTCACCACTCTTATTCAATATAGTTTTGGAAGTTTTAGCCACAGCAATCAGAGAAGAAAAGGAAATAAAAGGAATCCAAATGGGAAAAGAAGAAGTAAAGCTGTCACTGTTTGCAGATGACATGATACTACACAAAGAGAATCCTAAAGATGCTACCAGAAAACTACTAGCGCTAATCAATGAATTTGGTAAAGTAGCAGGATACAAAATTAATGCACAGAAATCTCTGGCATTCCTATACACTAATGATGAAAAATCGGAAACTGAAATCAAGAAAACACTCCCATTTACCATTGCAACAAAAAGAATAAAATATTTAGGAATAAACCGACCTAAAGAGACAAAAGACCTGTATGCAGAAAATTATAAGACACCGATGAAAGAAATTAAAGATGATACAAACAGATGGAGAGATATACCATGTTCTTGGATTGGAAGAATCAACATTGTGAAAATGACTCTACTTCCCAAAGCAATCTATAGATTCAATGCAATCCCTATCAAACTACCACTGGCATTTTTCACAGAACTAGAACAAAAAATTTCACAATTTGTATGGAAACACAAAAGACCCCGAATAGCCAAAGCAATCTTGAGAACAAAAAATGGAGCTGGAGGAATCAGGCTGCCTGACTTCAGACTATACTACAAAGCTACAGTAATCAAGACAGTATGGTACTGGCACAAAAACAGAAAGATAGATCAATGGAATAGGATAGAAAGCCCAGAGATAAACCCATGCACATATGGTCACCTTATCTTTGATAAAGGTGGCAGGAATATACAGTGGAGAAAGGACAGCCTCTTCAATAAGTGGTGCTGGGAAAAATGCAAATGGAAACCAAAAGAAAGCTGGAGTAGCAATTCTCATATCAGACAAAATAGACTTTAAAATAAGGACTATCAGAAGAGACAAAGAAGGACACTACATAATGATTAAGGGATCGATCCAAGAAGAAGATATAACAATTGTAAATATTTATGCACCCAACATAGGAGCACCTCAATACATAAGGCAAAAACTAGCAGCCATAAAAGGGGAAATCGACAGTAACACATTCATAGTAGGGGACTTCAACACCCCACTTTCACCAATGGACAGATCATCCAAAATGAAAATAAATAAGGAAACACAAGCTTTAAATGATACATTAAACAGGATGGACTTAATTGATATTTATAGGACACTCCATCCAAAAACAACAGAATACACATTTTTCTCAAGTGCTCATGGAACATTCTCCAGGATAGATCATATCTTGGGTCACAAATCAAGCCTTGGTAAATTTAAGAAAATTGAAATTGTATCAAGTATCTTTTCCGACCACAACGCCATGAGACTAGATATCAATTATAGGAAAAGAGCTGTAAAAAATACAAACACATGGAGGCTAAACAATACACTACTTAATAACGAAGTGATCACTGAAGAAATCAAAGAGGAAATTAAAAAATACCTAGAAACAAATGACAATGGAGATACAACGACCCAAAACCTATGGGATGCAGCAAAAGCAGTTCTAAGAGGGAAGTTTATAGCAATACAAGCCCACCTTAAGAAGCAGGAAACATCTCGAATAAACAACCTAACCTTGCACCTCAAGCAATTAGAGAAAGAAGAACAAAAAAACCCCAGAGTTAGCAGAAGGAAAGAAATCATAAAAATCAGATCAGAAATAAATGAAAAAGAAATGAAGGAAACAATAGCAAAGATCAATAAAACTAAAAGCTGGTTCTTTGAGAAGATAAACAAAATAGATAAACCATTAGCCAGACTCATCAAGAAAAAAAGGGAGAAGACTCAAATCAATAGAATCAGAAATGAAAAAGGAGAAGTAACAACTGACACTGCAGAAATAAAAAAAATCATGAGGGATTACTACAAGCAACTCTATGCCAATAAAATGGACAATCTGGAAGAAATGGACAAATTCTTAGAAATGCACAAACTACCAAGACTAGCAGAAACTAACACACCATTGTAAAGCAATTATACCCCAATAAAGATGTGAAAAAAAAATAATAATAATCTTACAAAAAACAAAACCGCAGGAACAGATGGCTTCACAGTCAAATTCTATCAAGCATTTAGAGAAGAGCTAACACCTATCCTTCTCAAACTCTTCCAAACTATAGCAGAGGGAGAAACACTCCCAAACTCATTCTACGAGGCCACCATCACCTTGATACCAAAACCAGACAAGGATGCCACAAAGATAGAAAACTACAGGCCAATATCACTGATGGACATAGATGCAAAAATCCTCAGCAAAATACTAGCAAACAGAATCCAACAGCACATTAAAAGGATCATACACCATGATCAAGTGGGGTTTATTCCAGGAATGCAAGGATTCTTCAATACATGCAAATCAATCAACATGATACATCATATTAACAAATTGAAGGGGAAAAACCATATGATCATCTCAATATATGCAGAGAAAGCTTTCGACAAAATTCAACACCCATTTATGATAAAAACCCTGTAGACAGTAGGCATAGAGGGAACTTTCCTTGACACAATAAAGGCCATGTATGACAAATCCACAGCCAACATCATCCTCAATGGTGAAACACTGAAAGCATTTCCACCAAAATCAGGAACAAGACAAGGTTGCCCACTCTCACCACTCTTATTCAATATAGTTTTGGAAGTTTTAGCCACAGCAATCAGAGAAGAAAAGGAAATAAAAGGAATCCAAATGGGAAAAGAAGTAAAGCTGTCACTGTTTGCAGATGACATGATACTACACATAGAGAATCCTAAAGATGCTACCAGAAAACTACTAGCGCTAATCAATGAATTTGGTAAAGTTGCAGGATACAAAATTAATGCACAGAAATCTCTGGCATTCCTATACACTAATGATGAAAAAATCTGAAAGTGAAATCAAGAAAACACTCCCATTTACCATTGCAACAAAAAGAATAAAATATCTAGGAATAAACCGACCTAAGGAGACAAAAGACCTGTATGCAGAAAATTATAAGACACTGATGAAAGAAATTAAAGATGATACAAGTAGATGGAGAGATATACCATGTTCTTGGATTGGAAGAATCAACATTGTGAAAATGATTCTACTACCCTAAGCCATCTACAGATTCAATGTAATCCCTATCAAACTACCACTGGGATATGGAAACATATGTATATGTATAACTGATTCACTTTGTTATAAAGCAGAAACTAACACACCATTGTAAAGCAATTATACTGCAATAAAGATGTAAAAACAAAACAATTTATTTAAAACAGTCAAACCAATTATGATTTATAATTTACCATAATGAAAGAGCTTTTATAGTTCTTAATCTTTGGTGATCAAGCCTGTGGATAAAAGTCATGATCAGATTTAGTATTAAATCTAGCCAAGTCCTCACTCTGAAACAGTATTTGTAGCAATATCCGCACACAGTGTGTCAGTTATGCTGTTTTATTTTCTGGTTGTAACTTTTCTCAACATGAAATAGCCCCTCCTGAACTATTTGTAATTGAATCATCCATACTTCAAGTAATAGACACCAGAGTTTAGATGTAGCACATGATGATAATTTGGCTTACTATATCCAAAAAATTTTCTTGTTTTCATAAAGTTATTATGTACAAAATAAAAATGGGATATATTAAGCAGAGACTACTGCTTTAAATCTAGACTACACCCTCAGTGGTAATTTGTGTTGGTTCTATGGGGCCAAGTAAATGAATCCTATGTAGAAGACTAAGTGGAAATAAAACAATCACTTTTAAAATGCTTACACTGATTAGAAATATAACAAACTGCAAAAAAAAAAAAGCGCAATGTTCCTGTGCATACATCTTAAATATATTAGTGATACCCAAGGTTTATGCATAAATTGAAATGGAAATGGTGCTCTGAGTTGTAAAGTTAAAAGACACCCCTTCTAGGGTGGTTATATGGTATTTGTTCTTTTGGCCAGGAATCAAAAATAATCACTGGATATAAAAATCCCATTCACAATAACCATAAAAACTGAAAAGCACTGAATTTAACAAGAATTGTGTAAGCCCTATGGGAATAAATTTAACAAGAAATCTGCAAGACTTACACAGAGAAAACTGTAAAATTTTACAGAAGGACATAAAAGAATATGTATAAATGAGGAGACACAGTATGTTCTTCAATAGGAAGAACCAATACCGTTAAGTAAATTTCCTTCCAAATTCCTTCATAAATTATACTGCAATTACAATCAAAATACAAGGAGCATTATTTTTTTAACATCTTTATTTGAGTATAATTGCTTTGCAATGTTGTGTTAGTGTCTGCTGTATAACAAAGTGAACCAGCCATACGTATACATATATCCCCATATGCCCTCCCTCTTGTGTCTCCCTCCCACCGTCCCTATCCCACCCCTCTAGGTGGTCACACAGCACCGAGCTGATCTCCGTATGCTATGCAACTGCTTCCCACTAGCTATCTATTTTACATTTGGTAGCGTATATATGTCCATGCCACTCTCTCACTTCATCCCAGCTAACCCTTAGTAGCATTATTTTTAACTCGCCAAAATTTAAAGATTGTATGAAGGCATAAGTATTTCATAAAGGTTAAGTACAATTAAGTAGAAACATAATGAGGGGAGATTCGTCCTTTTTTTAGTTATAACTGACATAAAACATTAAATCAGTTTCATTGTATAACAGGGTAATTCAGTATCTGTATATGTTGCAAAATGATCTCCACAATAAGTCTACTTAGCATCCATCACCACACACAGCTACAAATTTTTTCTTGTGATGAGAACTTTTAAGATCTACTCTCTCGGCAACTTTCAATATGCAAAACAGTATTATCAACTATAGCCACTATGCTGTAAATTACATCCCCATGACATTTATTTTAAAACTTTACATTGTATTTATTTTTATAAAAGTCTGTATCTTTTGACCCCCGTCACTTACTTTGCCCACTTCCCAGCCCCTGCCTCTGGCATCCATCAATCTGTTCTCTGTCTTATCTATGAGTTCATTCTTTGTTTGCTTTTAGATTCCATATATAAGTGAGATTATACAGTATTTGTCTTTCTCTGACTTATTTCTCTTAGCATAATGCCCTCAAGGTCTACCCATATTGTCACAAATAGTAAGACTTTATTCTTTTTATGGCAGAATAATATTCCATTGTATATGTATATATTTTATATATTTATATATCACATTTTCTTTATCCATCCATTGATGGATACTTAGATTTTTTTACCGTATCTTGGCTATTGTAAATAAGACTGCAATGAACATGGGGATATTTATGTAGATAGGTAGATAGACAGAAAGATAGGTAGACAGACAGATAAAGTATCTTTTTGAGTTGGTGGTTCATTTCCTTTGGCTAAATACCCAGAAGTAGAATTGCTGAATCATATGGTAGTTCTATTTTTAATTTTTTGAGGAGCCTCCATGCTGTTTTCCATTGTGGCTGCACCAACTTACATTCCCAGCAACAGTGCACAAGGGTTCCCTTTTCTCCACACCCTCACCAACACTTGCTATTTCTTGTCTTTTTAGTGACAGCCATTCTAACAGGTGTGACATAATACTACATTGTGGGAAATCCATCTTAATATTTAAAGCTAGAATAATTAAAAACACATAGTTTTGGTATAACAATATAGGAAAATATTAATGAGATAAGTTACAGAATAAAAGCAAAGACCTAAGGACATATGAGATTTCATATGTGAGGAAGACAACATTTCAAATCATTAGGGAAATGACAGATTGCCTTAAAGATTATTGTGACATCTATCTACCTATCTATCTATCTATCTATCTATCCTACCTATGTATATTCCTGCTTCAGAACTTACTCTAAAATACACCTCAAATGGATTCAATTTCTGTGGTAAAAAATACGTAAAATAATGACAGATGATTTGAACACTTCTTTTTTTAAATCTTATGGCAAACAAGACTTTTCAAAGTCTAAAAGCCAAGATCAAAATCCATAACATTCTTTAGTACATCAAAAGATAGTATTCACAAAGTTATTATATAAGGAAGTATGTTTGCAATATATGACAAAGGGTTATAATCTTAATATTGGGTTGGCCAAAATGTTCATTTGGGTCTTTCCGTAACATCTTATGGAAAAACCTGAATGAACATTTTAGCCAACCCAATGTATAGAAAGTTCTAACAAACCGCTAACAAAAAAATTCTTCTAATAGAAAAAAAATCAAAATGACATAAAAAGGCAATTCAAAATGAAAAAATGAAAATGGCCTATGAATACAAAAAGGTATTTGAGATAGTTACCTGGCAATAAAAATTTTAACTGATAAAGGAAATTACTAATTTCACCTTAGAGATTAGCAAAGATGGAAAGGATGAATATCCTGAGGGAGATACCCAGGACTGGTCTGGGAGTGTGCAAGTGAAACTCCCATACACTCGGTGGTGTGAACATTAATTAGCAATTTTTTAAAGGAAGCAGAGATCTGTAATATATATCAAAATCTAAATATATAAATATGTAAAATGTGTCAATATCTAAAATATGTATCAACACTGCTTTGGGTTCCATTAATCCTACTTCTAAGAATTTAGGGGAAAAATGTTATAATTGCATCAAATATGAATACACAGGACAGTTTAATACAGTTTAGTTCATAATAGTAAAAATACCCAAAATAATCATAATGACCACCAACAGAGGACTGATTTCATAAATATGGTACAGCCATACAATGAAATTCTATACAACCATTGGATATTTTGTTACAGAAAAATTTTAGATAGCATAAAAAGACGTTCACAAAATGTTAAGTGCAGAAATCATATTATAAAACATAATGTATTGGAAGCAACCCTACGTGTCCATCAACAGATGAATGGATAAAGAAGATGTGGCACATATATACAATCGAATACTACTCAGCCATAAAAAGAAATGAAATTGAGTTATTTGTAGTGAGGTGGACGGACCCAGAGTCTGTCATACAGAGTGAAGTAAGTCAGAAAGAGAAAAACAAATACCGTAACCTAACACATATATATGGAATCTAAAAAAAAAAAAAAAGGTAATGAAGAACCTAGGGGCAGGACAGGAAGAAAGACACAGACATAGAGAATGGACTTGAGGACACAGGGAGCGGGAAGGGTAAGCTGGGACGACGTGAGAGAGTGGCATGGACATATATACACTACCAAATGTAAAATAGATAGCCTGTGGGAAGCAGCTGCATAGCACAGGGAGATCAACTCGGTGCTTTGCATCCACCTAGAGGGGTGCGATAGGGAGGGCAGGAAGGAGATGCGAAAGGGAAGGGATATGGGGATTTATGTATACGTATAGCTGATTTACTTTGTTATACAGCAGAAACTAACACACCATTGTAAAGCAATTATACTCCAATAAAGATATAAAAAAAAGAGGGGGGGAATGATAAAATAAATTTTTACATAATGTGATATAGAAAAGTCACTGGCTTATATATGAGTTTACTTGAATTTTATGCTAATAGGTTGTTTGTGGCCTATGAAACATATGCTGTACAACTGTTTAATTATTGAAGAAAATGGCACATTGACCAGAAGTAAAGAATGTCTATGTTAAAAATAAAGATTAAATGTCTCTCTAAAAAAAGAAAAAAAAACATAATGTATACTATCTGATTCTATTTCATGTACACACATGTGAATTCCCAAGAAGTCTTGAGGTTTAGCAATCCTTTTGCTAACAGTATTTATTTCTGAGTGATATTAATAGAGATCTTCACTTTTCACTACAGTTTATTACTTATTTTTCTATAATGGAGAGAAATAAGTAATAAAAGCAATTCAGATTTAAAAATTGCAGACTCGTAAGAAAATTATGTGACAGACAAACTTACCTGTTTTACAGAGCAAACATAACACATAGCTGGAAGTAACCTTATCTCTTTCATTTAATTTCTTTCATTTTCAAATACAGTAACTCTGAACTAGAATTTAAGAAATGTTTACAAAGTTTTATCATCAGTGACAAATTCAGGACAAATTCAGAACTTCCCAGTCCCTGCTTTTGATATAAATACCTTTCCACAGTAACCAAAGAAATAATCTCTAAAAAAATGCAATAGCATATTTTAGTCCAAGGACTGCTTGCTTTCAAAAGAAATATAGAACTTAGTAATTATTTTTAAATTATATATGTTCATATAGTCATATTCATATATGTATATATACACAGTGCTTTTAGATATACATGATATATCTGGCTTAATTTTATTCATAATTTTTATCAACCCAGTTGGACATTTGAGAAAGTAGAAAAAAAGAAAAGAGATTAGAAACATTTTGTTTAAGCCACATATTTTTCCCAGCCCTGAGGAACACAAATATATTTAAACTGAAGTCTTCTGAATTGACCTTGAAATGCATCACAATTATTATTTCACACAAATACTAATTGTCATTTTACTGAATATTCTGAGATATGTTCCACCTCGTTAAAATAACAACTAAGATATGAAGGGCTGATATTTTCTTGGTTCTAAAAAAGTCTCTCTTAAATTTAGTCAAATCTAATTTTGTTATTAATTCTCAGGATTACCAGATACATTTTTTCAGAGCAGATTTTTGTTTTGAGCCAGAATTGAAATCATTCCCTAGTGATGAAAGATGATTTAAAATGACCAAGAAAAAAGTAAATCATAATTTTCAATTTACCCACCAACCCTAATGACACCTAAACAATGATAATTACTATGTTAATTTATTTCCAAATGACTTAGACTATTTTTGCATATTATAGATTTTATCCTTCATGTTCTATTTGTTTGATTTTTATAAGTTTCCCAAAATTTATCTGGGGAACTGAAATGTGGACTATTAATCATTCTGGGAGATTATAATGGAGGCAGGTCCATTCAATTTTTTAAACTTCCCCTTCTTTAACTTGAGAAAAACACAAAATAAATAGGATAGGAGACAAACTGGGCTCTAACTCCAGTTCCAGCACTTTCTAGCTGTAAAATAAAGGAAAGCTGTATTGTCTTGGTTCTAACTCACACACATCTTCTAACCCTCAGTTTAGCCATCTGTAAACAGTGATAACACTCCTTATTTCATAGAGGTTTTTGAGAATTAAATGTGAAGTCACTGAAAAATTAAACTTCATTTCATAAAATTATCTCAATAAATGGTGGTGATTCTTAGTAGTGTTATTAGTCATAAAAAAATATATCCCAGTTAAAAGGTACAATGCAATTTTTTCAAATCCTGTTTTTCATTGACTCTTTTTAAAAGTATTTGTTTGCAAACTATCAAATGCTTAAAAGAACAAAGAGAATCCACATGCACTTTGATACCTTTGATTCCATATCATGTAAATTCAAAAGGACAGTCCCTGATTATATACACATTCTTATATGGCAAATCCTTGTTGCATATTTTATATGATACTCATTTATGCTAACAAAAAACAAAACCCAGATAACTTTATTAAAAAAAAGGCCTCCTGTTATTTCTCAACTATTGAAAACAATTACAAATTCCTCAAGGCCAGGAACCACATTTGTCTATCTCTCCCTCCATCTCCCTCTCTGGGTCTCTCTTTCTCGTTCTCTCTCTCTTTAATGCCCAACAGCACAAGTAGCATTTAATTTAATCAGGTATTATTCTTGCCACGATTGCACTATGCACCAAAACAACAACAAAGTAGGAAAACCAGAGCTCCAGAATTGTGGCTAATTTTTAAAATGAGAGCATAAACCCTTAAGAGGTATTATGTCCAAATCTGGGAATTTTACAACCAGAACCCATTTATAACATTTGCCACTTTGACTAAAGCATCCTAAGTAAAGAAAATTCCATTACAACAAATTTCTACCTGAGTGATCTACCTGGTCATGATGATCACATTCAGTTAGTAAAATAAAAAGATAAAGCCATTTTAAAATGTGGTTCTCAAAACTGGCTCATTAAATAGATAGAAAATTGGCCTCCAAAACCTAAAGTCTAAAATAAATCATCTAAAAACTCAGAAGGAAATAAGCTCTTTGTTTTTCATGTGGTCTGTAATTCCACAGATCTTTCAACTGTAAATCTGGCAAGTGCTTAAAATATTATGACTTTTAGAATGACAAAGGTATCATTCTCTAATGAATTCTGTTAGAAAAATGGTTTGCCACACAGGCATACTAATGGGATTCAAGTAATGAGCATTCTTACAACACATAAGCCAGATACAAATTTACACAGCCTAGCAGATTAGCCCCACCAGTGTCCAAGAGAGTACTGGCTTAGCAGTGCTTGAAAGAGGAATGGTTTACACAACTGACTGATCAGAGAACATTTCAAAAGATCTTCAGTCTATTAACTCAAACGTTCATTTGGCAAAAAGAAAAACAAAACAAAAAAATTCAGAAATATGTATTTACAAAATAAGCCTTTCTTTGTCTGTAAGTCAAGGAAAACAAAGAGAAAAGTTACTTAAATTTCATTTTTTGGAGCACTGTGTCTTCAATTACAGTGAAAACACAGAATGGTTATTCGATTTTACAACCTAATAACTGGCACCTACTCACTCACATTTAAAACTCTTTAACATTTCTGCTTCTTATTTTGTGATAGTCTTTTAAATGGCCTATAAATCATTTAAGATTAATATTTAAAATGTTTCTTGAAAGATTTACAGTCAATGAAATGTCAATACCCTCACTAAAATGAACAATTTTTAAAGATGATCTTTGTATATCTGTTTAAAAGCCAGCTGTCTGATTATATAATTTTTTGGTCAATCCAGTTAACATGTAGTCCTAGGAAGCAGGAAGATTCAACAATTATTTTAAAGCAAATACTCCCTCCTGGAAGGGATGAACAGCACACTCTCTAAAACATTATTTTTTCTATGTTGATGCTTTAGAAGTTGCAAGGTAGGAATAAATGGGGCTGTATCCATAGAAAATAGCAGTCACCTTTGAATTATCTATATTATAAGCCCTACTATCCAAAAGTTCCCATTAACAGACTGATATGCAGAACAGAACAGCCTGTAATTTTCCATCACTATTTACTATATTCTTATTTTCATGGGAAATAAAAAACTCTAAGCCAGTATCAAGGTGAGTATGAGATAAAAATATTGTAACTTTATATATTTTTATCAAATCCTCTTTAAATCTCTATTTTGGGTATGTTTTATAATGGACATTACAAATTGGTTCACAGATAAATAGACATTCATTTATTAAGCAAGTCAAGTAGTCTGAGGTTCAATTTTCATAACAGCATCATTTCTATCTAAAATTTTTAAAAAGTGGCAGAATAAAAGGTGACTTTTAGAGATTATTTAGTTAAAAGAAAGACATGTAAAAGCCAGTAGATAAACTTTTTAAAAAAATTTTGATTCGATGGTCTTGCACCAATTAGGCACTAAATTACTGATCTACAGAAGAGCTCCCTCAAGATGCTTAATCACTGAGACCTTCAAATTTAAGTATATACTTCAAGAAATACAATTAAGCAGCCATAAATAATTTGTAGGAAGCTTTTTCAATGGCATTTTCCCTA
>NW_006791458.1:367329-379547 GCF_000442215.2 Lipotes vexillifer | reverse complement strand
CCTACATGTAAATGTGTACTACTACTAGTACTAACCACCAATCAAATAGCTATCTTTTTAAACAGGAAGGAATAGTCAAATCATATTATCCTAAAACGTATGTTAAAATATCAGTATTTCTGATGTTATCCAGACCTCTTAAAACTAAATAACTGATGCAGCTATTATTAATTTATTCATAGCATCAAACCCTGTGCTAGGTGCTCATCCCTCCCCCCATTTCACAAACTTTGTTTGACCTTTTAAAATATAGAACTATGATTCTTTTCATCATTTGTGTCAAAAAAAATTAGTATGAAGGTTCAAAGGGGCATTTTAGAAAAATAAAAATCAGATCTGGAAAATGTTTTTCTACTCTCTCATTCTTACCCTTAGTAAGGGACCATTACTTTTATTCTTTGTGAAGGTGCTTAAGACTCATCATTCCTAACATCCACCCCAGAAATTTCAGTGTCTCCTCTGCACAGGTGCCAAGGACTTATGCAATTAAGCTTCACCATACATAGATGTACCCTTCATATGCACCCTACCGTTCCTGTCCACGTATATTAGCTCTGTAGAGATTATACAATTCCTCTAGTCCTTGTTTCTACACTTATAAAAGAGGATGATAATATTATTATCTAGCTCATGAGATTTTTGTGAACATTAAGTGGGATAGTTATATGTGCTCTAAGTGTTTATTTTTGCAATATTATTATTGTTAACATGTAATGCCTTTCTTCATACTGTCTCCACGCCCACTGACTCCCATAGGACGGTTCTCCTTATTTTCTATCCATTCGTATTTCACTGATCCTTCTTGCTCAGTCCAGCTCTCCCTCTTCCACCAAGTCTTCTACAAATCCCACCGACCCTGACCACTTGGAGCTTTCTCATCGCAAAACTTCATATGATAACTAGAGACCAGTTCTGTTGTCAAATTCCTTTATTAGTGATTGTATTAGCTTCCACCTTCACTATAAAACTAGTGTTCCTAAAACAGTGGCCCTCAGACAGTACCTACGTCAGTCACATAGAGAGATTTTAAACATGCGAATCCCTGAACTCCAACCTAGACCTCCTGAATTAGACTCTGGGCATGTGCCCTGAAAATACAAATATTAATATGAGATTCAGGTGATTCTGTTGCACAGTAAAGCCTGAGAACCACTGTAAAAACCTGGATCTCAACCTTTTATTTTGATTCCTCTACCACAGGGATATACTACTCTGCTCTCCCACCGATCTGAAACACTCTTCTCTCCATCAACCCTCACCTCCCTCTTCAGGCAATGAAGATCACTCTTTCTTGACTCCAGAGTGAGCCTTAGGTCTAGTGTAAGAACCATTTCATATCCTTCCACAAAATAGCCTAACTGACATGGTGCTGGTTAAGGAGCATTATATAAATACTTCCTGTTAGCCTGATATACTGCAGTCTTTCCATTACCCCCTCCAACAACTCCTTTCACCACATATTTGTTGAGTATCTACTAATTGTCCGGCATTGTGCTAGGCACTGGGATGCAGACAATTTCCATACATTCGCACACCTCAATATCTCTAATATTTAGCCATGGCTTATTCATGTATCACTTTTCTAAGATACATGTAGATTCACCTTAAAAACTTCATTACTTTAATTCTGGCTATTGGGTTAGGAGAAAAGTTATTTCATCTTTAATTGCCCAAGCAATTACTTCTAAGTTAAGACCTCTTGGCAGGTAAGTGGGCAGTACGTGCCAAATTATAGAGCAGGGAAAATAAGACTTGGCAATAAAAATGCCAATAGAATGTTTAGCAAAATGAGCACTAGGCAAGAGACAATGGGTTAAAGACATGGCCATATTTTTCCATATAAATAGGGACAGAATAATATAGACCCATTTTTCTCCTTGTTTAATAAAATACGTATTTTGCAAATAAAATGCATATCTGAAAGGAACATGTAAATCTTGTATCTTTTAAAAACTCATAACCATCTACTTTCTCATTCCTCTTTTAACTGTGTGTTTCAAAGTATTTTTGTGTCATCTAAAAATGTAAAATAATTTTGGAAAAGTTGAGTAATATCAGGCTAAAAATAGAGGAAAGAGTAGCTGTGTAAATGAGAATCAAATTGATAGATAAAATTTAAAAGTTTCCATTTATGCTATTTAAATCCAGTTCTCTATTTTATATATGATTTTTATGTAGTGGTTAATAGTTTATAAGTAAATTATATATCTATTTTCAAATAACCTATAGCTAAGAATTATGAGGAATAATCTATAAAATGTATTTTAAAATTTTTTTGAAAAAATATACAATAAAAAAGAAAATGTCAATATATTCATATGTTTGTATATGTTTGTAAGATCACCAAAAAGCCATAGAAGAATACACATCAGTTTACACTGGTAGTAATAAAGGTGTGCATTTTTTTCTTTTTTTAGAGAAGGCATAAAACTGCAAAAATACTCATGGTCTGTTAAGTGAAAAGACAGACTATAAAATTCTCTCTACAAATAACTAAGTGTAATGTGCAAAGTATGACTAAGCAAATAGACAAGAAGTAGAAGGTATTATAGGCAAATTAAAACAGTTTTAATGAAGTGGCGGGGATATGGATAATTTTTACCTTTGATGTTTGTTGATCTTTTAAAATTGGCTTTGTCATAATGTACCATAAAACAGAAATGAAAATGGTGATTAAGTATGAAAGCCATTACTCAATGAGAAAATCTCTTCTTTTCTCAACTTGTTTGGAGACAAAAGCACAACACCATATTCAACACTGGGGGTTCTGAGCTGAGGACAAGTTCATCCCCCAGGACACATCTGGCAATATCTGGAGGCATTTTTGGTTTTCGTAACTGCGAGGGTACCTCTGGCATCTAGTAGATAGAAGCCAGACATGCCATTAAACATCTTACAATGCACATGACAGCCCCCTCACAACAATGAATTATCTGGTCACGATGCCAAGAGCACTGATCACAAATAAATGTTACAGAATGAATGATTTCAAAACAAACCAGTGCCCCACCCTGAAATTAGTCAGTACCCCTCTCACAGTGTTAAGAAAAGGACTTTCTCTGATTTACATTCTTATAGAAATTCTCAAGACCATTTAACAAGGAGGTGGGAGGGATCACACTAAAGCATGCTTTGAGGTGCTTCTAAAATATGAAACTTGGGATATTTCCCTCCCCTTCCTTCTCTTGCAGGGTAAGCTCACAGTCAGATTTTTATTTCATGTCACAATCGAGCAAGGGCATTGTTTAGGGTCCTACAAAGCAACAGCAAAGGACCTGCCCTAAGAGTTAACCCAGAGAAAATGATTTATAAACTGCCTATATCATGTGCAATAATTGTTTAAAAATTGATGAATAAATCTTCTTGAGATGTAATCTTTATAATGAACCTCATTTACACTGTGTGGGGCAGAGGGAGTAAAGATACGGGAAGAGAAGAAAAACACTCAACCACTTTTAAGAGATTATTCACAGGAGTAACTTATCAGAATTCACAAAAATGTGCTTTCAATGGAAAAAATTCAATTGATAATAAAAGAAAAAAAGGGAAAGGGTCTTTTCACATAGTGTCCACCCAAAGCTTAAAACCACTGACACAGTACTTGAACTTTATCATCCAACATTTTGTGACAGCTATTGGCCTTAATGGTTATATGACAGATTCTGTTGGAGCAATAGGAAAATTATTAGACAAGTTAACAGCACCCATTCATAATGAAAGAAATCATGACACAAGCAACATCCTTGACTTTTCAAGATCTTATATAAATCTTCCTTTATTACCTGGTAATAGATGTAATATAAAGTATAAATTTCTCAAGGACAGAAACCATGTCTTATATTTAATACACACTGAATAAAGTACCTATTTGAAAAAGTCATTTTAATGAAATTAAGATTTTTTTTCATGGTGGAGAGATTGAGGAGTAACAGTAACATATAGGATTAGTTTATCTGATCTACCCACTGTTTCCAAAAAAATAAATAATAAAATAAAATAAATAAAAACAAACAACTACAACAAAACAGGTCCATAAGGAATGAGAATAATTTTTTTTAAATGATGCCTTACTACATCTAAAAGTGCAGTATAACAAGAGGGCTAAGATTGAGGGATGTGAAGTCAATCATTTGCTAGCTGGGTGACCTTGAATAAGTCACTTAACCTCTCTGGGCCTCAGGCTCCTCTTTTATAAAAAGGTGGACACTAGCCATACCGCTGCTTTTATAGGAGGATTGGATGAGATAATACACATCAAGAGGATACCTGCACAAGTTAAGGGCCCAATGAGCAATAATTGTGATTATTTTCTTATGTTAGTGCTGTGATGGTGGAAAATGTTGGGCATTGCACAGAGGGGGAGTAGAGGGGGAAGAGAAGGGGAAGCAGGAGAAGGAAAAGAAGGCGAGAAAACGACAGCTTGCTAAAATTGGGTAGGAGAGCTTCATGCGTTATTTATTGAGAATGAAGCCTGGGTCGGTGAGTCTTCACAACTCCTTCCCCTCGCTCCACATCCCGTCACCCACCCCAGCTCCTGCTTCGTATCTGCAAGCTACTCCCTTCTAGGGGTACTTCTCCAAATGATATATGACTTCTTTTAGCAGCTGCCCTCTCCCGACTTTGCTTCAGATCCACACTTTTCAAAGGTGTAGTCTTCAACCACTAAGACTCCTCTCGCTACATTTACCAATGCGCTCCTGTTACTTACTATAGCTGGGAGACAAGTCTCAGAACTTATTTCAATTGATCGTTGTGGCATCTGATGCAGCTGACCATTTCCTTCCTTTTTAAACTCTCTTGTGCCTCAGCTTTGAAGACGTTATTATCTGTGGATTCTCTTACCATCTGACTGCTGTTTAGCTACTTACTAATCTGTGTGGGCTCCTTTTCAGCATTCCACCACTTAAATTACAGTGCTCACCAGATCCCCATTTTTTGCTGTCCTTTCACTTTCCCTTTTTAATTGTATCCATTCACACCGTTATAAGTACCACTTATATGCTGACAATGTCCAAGTTCATCTCTCTAGTCATGACTTCTTACTAAGCTCCAGACCTGTATTTTCCAATC
Organism: Lipotes vexillifer; assembly: GCF_000442215.2. Classification (NCBI taxonomy): domain Eukaryota; kingdom Metazoa; phylum Chordata; class Mammalia; order Artiodactyla; family Lipotidae; genus Lipotes; species Lipotes vexillifer. The sequence continues at coordinate 374,477 of NW_006791458.1, read as the reverse complement.
TTCATTTGGAGGTTCCATGTGTGGAGAAAAGTCAGCGTTTCCCAAAATGAACTGTCTTCCCACACACCACAATCCCCAGCCCACCCCCAAACTGGCTGCCCTTTTGGTGTTCCCCATATCAATAAATGAAACCATCAGAAACTTAGGATTCACCAAGTCCTGCCACTTCTGCCTCGTAAAAGCCCTGATTTTGTATCTTCTCCTTTACATCCCTGTCTCCGTTCATCAATTCTTTCCGGATTTTTGCAATGGATTTTCACCTTATCTCCCAACCTTTGATCTTGCTGCACCCCTCATACTTCTAAAGCATCTGCCTCAAGTGTGAATCTGTTCAAGCGATTCTCCTACTGACATCTTTTCATGGGTCCCTACAGCCTTTGGAACAAAATGTAAACTCTTCTGCAAGCTACAAAAGTGGTCTATATAATTTGATCACCACTTATGATCTCAATACCAAATCTTATCACTTCCTCACTCCCACTCCCAAATCCAGCCATTTAAAGCTACCTGCAAATTCCTAATCCCATTTATTTTTCCTGTTTTTTCTCCTATATGCCACTCTTTCTGCTTAAAACATTTATCCACAGACCTCTAACCCCCATCTTCACCTAGTAATTTCTACATAATACCTCAGAATTCTGTATTTCCAATATGCCCTGTGTATTTCTGCTTTCAAAGAACTCAGTGGTCCTACACTGTGATTCTTTCCACATTCATTGATTTAAATAGTAATTTAAAAAGTGTCTTGAATTTGAGGCCTACAAGTCCATGCTCTGTCTCTCCACATATATGATACTATGTAGTCAAACTTCCAACCAACCGTTGTTTACAGAGCAAAACCACATGGAGAGAGATACTATAACCTTGGCTACATGTATTTTATACAAATCATTTAGGAAGACGATAAATATGTAACATATCAGGCAATTTGAAATATCAAATAACAAATGAATGGTGAAATCAACAAGTGACAAAGGAACGCATGGGAGATACAGACAACTAGGTCCTCAAGAGGCTGCTCATAAAAATTTTTAGAGAAAATGCTCATGTTAAACATAAGTATGATAGGAGCCTGCAGTAGAATTAACGATAGTAAACACCAAGATATTAAGTTTCATGAGGTCAGGGGACAAGTCATTCTTGTTCGCTGCTCTGTCCCTATGGCCTAACACATAGCTGGATCATAGTAGCTGCTAAATAAGTATTTGTGTCGAATTGAATTTTAAACTGTGCAGCTGGTGATGCAAGAAAACATCTGTTTAAAAAAAAAAGGCAGCACTTTTCACCATTTGCCATTCCATAAAAAGGTAATTTGTGTATATGTTTACTAGAACGCTTTCCTCAAAAGTGAAATATTGCTTCACTCTTCGGTTGGCAAATGTGTTGTTCCAAGATGGAGAAGAATCTGCTTTAAATGAAGAGAAAGCTATTTCTGTCCATAATCCTCAGAGCCAATTTTGGATCTTAAAATGCATTTTCATCAAAGAATCTTAACAAAAAGAGTCCTGCCAATTTAACCAAGACATCTAAAAATGTTTCATTCTAAAGCCAAGCTTTCTGCTCAGGAACATTCTTATTGAGATCGTGTTCTTCCAGAGATCTTCCACTGGATCAACAGTCACCTGAGTCACATGGGTGAGTAAGATACCATCATCACCCTCCTAAGAACTCAGAACTGCACGCCATTTAGGAATTCTGCATTTTTCTAACATTTATGCTGGATTTCCAAGTTTCCTGGAACTTCTTTGTACCCAACAGAGCTATTATAATAAACCAAAGCAGAAACACATGTAACTTTGAGTTAGAAGTCAATTTGGCATGTCCCTCTCATTTCAAACATATGGAAACTGAGACCACGTAATGTAAATCACTGACCCAAGTACACTTAGGGCAGCGGCTGGAATGGACACTGGGTCTCCTTAGTGACAGGCTGATATTCAGTCTTCTATATAAGCTATGTTCATGGGACACCAGTACTTTCACTTGCATCATTTTATTAATTCTGGTACTCACCTAAAATATGTAAACGGGGACTATTATTCCCTTTTAGCAGGTGAAGAGATCAAGCCCCAGGACTCCCCTGGTGGTCCAGTGGCTAAAACTCCATGCTCTCAAGGCAGGGGGCCCGGGTTTGATCCCTGGTCAGGGAACGAGATCCCACATGCCTCAATTAAGAGTTCACATGCCAGAACTAAAGATCCCGCATGCCACCACTAAGACCAGGTGCAGCCAAATAAATAAATAAATATATATATATATATTAAAAAAGAGAAACCAAGCCCCATGGGGCTGTCAATTCCCTCAAGTTGACTGAACAGCAGAAGCAGAACTAGTATTCAGGTCTTTCTATCTTTGCCATTTACCAGGAGCACCACATCGACATGGGCCATTTTTCCTTTCAGTACAAATGAGTCAATGACGGGTCTAAATGGTCTGGTGCCTACCATTCTTCAAAGGAAGATTTGCTACAATAAAAGAAAGCTACAATTACCAGAGGTTGCAGGCCACAAAGGATAATGAGGCAGAAACATGTGCGTTAATCAATTTTGAGGTTTCACTTAAATAATCAATCAACCATTCTTTCAGAGCTGAATCTAATCGAAAGATCCTAACCCTTTTAGACCTGTATACAGTGGGCAATATGCCATAAACATCTTCTTTTATTTAGACATCAGGGATGGAATTTCCCATCTGTTGCTTCAAATCAAATAACCATACTTTAAAAAATAGCACATATCACAAAATTTTTCTTTGAAGGATTAAAGTCACTATGACTGTTAATCATAAAAGTGTTAATTTTTCAACAAGTAAAACTGTGTCTGGACAAGTCCACGTGTGTTAGCAGTAGGCTAAGAAAGGAATCTAGCATGGAATTTTTAATGCTTGGTTCTAATCATTAATGCTGCAGTACTGGCCTATTTACAACCTGACGTTTGTTTCTGCACTTTCAACATCCCGTGACTTTTCTGCAACAGTAAATAGCTTTAAGAGATGACACCTCGCCTTAACTGGGTCTATATTTTGACTAGCAGATCTTGGCATCATGTCCAGCTCTGACACCTCTCCAAAATGCTGCATGCTGGTGAAAAATGAACAAAACTTAAGAAGAAGAAAACAATGCCACTACTCTTAAACCATTTTGGGATATAATAGGTCTAAGTTCTCAGCTAACTTATACATCTAAGTTCTAATGCAGCAACTTCTAATCATCTCATCATTGTCTCTTTAGATTCTAAATATTTCTTAATTTTTCCATAAAGTCTCACCTTTCTGATGCTCTGAAGAGGAAGGTGACAGAATAAAATGTAGGAAAAGAGCAAAAGTAAATCAAAATTCAAAAGACAGGACACACAGAACCACACCTGACTTCCGTATCACTTTCTTTTTAGCCACACAATTTAGATTCAAGTACCTAGGACTTAGCAGGTACTCACATGAGGACATTTTCTATTTTTATGGTAAAATTCAAAATATAAACTGATGAAAGACCTCTAAAATTTCACAAAAGTGAATATTTGTATACCTGAGAAGTTAAATGTTTAGTTTCCCAAGAAAGAAATATTCTCTACCCACACAGGAGATTCTCACAATGTGTGGGAAATCTATGGTTCTGAATCATCCAATAGTGTCTTCAGTCTGTGTTCATATCCTATATCATAAAATGCTTTCCCAATAATTAGAATATAACAAGATACACGTCCTTAAAAACATCACTGAAAGAGTTGAGTGTTCTCTGGAGTAGTCATAGATGTTTCATAAGCTTGTGACAGCTCAGGATTATCACCTATCTTTGGACATTGTATAAGGTTGGGCTGGTTATTTGAGCTTCCTCTATATTTGAATTCTGGGGTGATGAAAATTTATATGACGTTAAGAGCATATCCACTACCTAGTATTTGGCTCTCGAGTGAATTAATAAGTGTCCTAACTTTCAAGTCCTGATGGCTGGCTTAGAACTGTTTTGCATAAAACCTTACACACTAGACCCTCTTCTTTAACAGTGCATCCTGTTTCCAGGCAAAACTACACTACAATACAATTTTCTGCAATGTGCTGTATCCTATTAAGACTGAAAGTAACCCTGGCATCTTACATTCAAATGTGGCCTTTCTAGAGACTTTTCCAAGGGTGAAAACTTCAAAAACACAGAGCAGAAAAGTCACTATAGAAATGGCGCAAGTAAGCAGGGGTATCTGGGACACTTATTGTCTTGTATGTCTGCAGTGCCCCAACATGGGCAGCAGGGGGAGCTCCTGCATGAAGCAACCCTCCCCTCGGCGCCCCCCCACCCACCCACCACACACACACATACACACAAGTGTTCCCGGGAGGGAAAGACAGAGGCTTTTTCTCTTAGCACTTGCCCCAAGACCAAAGAGGGGGCCACTAAGGAGTGCTGCTGTCCATAAATCACACAGGCTTATGACATGCGGTGAATACCATTGCAGAAGTGACCAGAGATGACACATAGGTCTGAGCTTACCTTTTGAAAGCAGGGTGGCCAATTTTTATTTTATTTATTTTGGGGGTTAAAGGAGCAGGTGAGCCATGGGCAGGCGGCGGGGCTTGCCATCAGCTGTAAAGAGGCCGGCTCCAAAAGCAACAAGTGGATATCAGTATCCGAGGGTCATTTATTCAGCCTCTCCACTACAGTTTAGTTCCCAGGTTATATTCTCTGTGAAATGTCAAATCAAAACACTTCCCTTTTCTCTCCTCTTCTTTCCTTCCCTGACCCCACCCCAAACTCAGAAAAATCACTTGATGAAGTGGATTTCCCACTGAACCTTAGGAAATGTGACTCCTGCAGGGGTTCTCCTGCATGTGGCTGAGTTTTGCACGTGAACGTGTGATGCAGTTTACACCCTCTTCGCCAAGTCCCACAATTTCAAACCAGGTTGGAAAAATCTTTAGGGACCAGAAAGAGCCAGCTCTGAAGCCTCAAAGACAGTGGGTTCCAAAGCAAAATGCCCTGCCCTCACCCAACTTCCTACACATACTCATGCACACCCCACCCTCACCAGTTGGATCCTTTCTCCTTCCTGTCCCCAAATGAAGGTCTGCAGAGACACAGCCATAAACCTCAATACTCACCATATTGACTTCAGAAACCATATCGATGCTGGCGATGTCAATGTTCATTCCCACAGCCACAGGGGGACCTGCAAACCAAAATGGCCAGCCACGTGACTTCTCAGAACTTCATGCATTCTTAGCAAGAGTAGTCCCCGGGCACGGGACACTCTGCCCCAAATCCCTTCCCACTGCTCACACTCAAATTCTTCAATTCTCTGCTCCTTTTTAAAGAGTGACAGGTACTCCTCTGGGAAATGCTCTATTGAACAGGCACACACGTGTCTGATGGGTGAGGGATTCCACGTCTGTCTACATATGTAGGTGTCTTAGCATGAGAATACACACAACCACAAAAGCACCGGAATCTGGCTAGCGCAAGCGAAATGTTATATATTGCACTGAAACCCCCTCCTCATTCTTCCTACCCCCCGCTTCTGTGCACGTTTTAACTCTTTGAGCTTTGTTAGAGTCTGGAGTAAAATTAAATGGGCATATCAGTGTATCTAAGGCTGCAGCAAGAAAGGTCTCTAGCCCTTCTCCCACTACCCTCCCTATCCTCCGAGCCCCCCAGGCCCCTCCCCCCCCACCCCACTGCCCCCTGCAGTGAGGTTTCCAGGACTGGATAATATCCAGACACCAGCCAATTTAAACCATGGCTAGAACTCTTCCAAAGTAGGTGGGCACAGGGGGTTAATGCGACTTCTCAACCAACTGTCTGCATATCTTGTCCCCAAAAATTTTCCCGATGGCCTTCAGTAAGCCAGGTTCACCGGGCACACCATTAACCAAACTTAAGAGGTTTGTATCTCAAGGAAACAAAGACAGTGAAGCAAAGGATTTAAACAGTGAAGCTGAAGGACAGCAGTCACCAGTACAGGCTAAGAGGGTCTCTCTGAAAGACCATCTAAGTGCTGGAGAGTAACAAATCAGCTTAAGTTTGGATCAGTTTCTCAATATTGTAACACAGAGACATGTTCAGTACACCACAGGCAACCCACAATGAGGGAGAGGGAAGACAGCGCACAAAGCTCAAAAGACAGCTTAGGCTACAGCTGCTGGGCTGTTTCTTATTTCCAAGGCAACCCCATTACCTCCAAAATCTGGTCTCAGCCGAATATCATAGCCTTTCAGGAGTCTGTCCACCGTCTCTTTAACCAGCGACATATTACTAGGGTCATTGACACTAAAGAAAGAAAAGACAATAAACAGGCATCAATAAGACAGCAGGCACAGCGCTTCAGCATCTATCTGATCCTCACTACAGATCCTTGCTCACAGAGGTAGGCAGACAGAGCCTTTCAAACTGAAAAAGGAAAGAGAAACGCTAGACACACTTACCTCTGCGCACAGACAGCGGCGATTATTAAGGGGAACGGCCAGATCCCAAAGTAGCCCTTTTTCCGGACTCTCCACATCCCTTTAGTTTTGGACGGGATTGAGGGTTTCACTGGAGAGAGGAGATCCAACTTAGTCTGCCCAGTGCAGTAATTCTAATGTGAGGCGCATGCGCAAGGCGTACCAAAACATCAAAGGGGCAGCAGCGGTTGCCTGGGACCGAGAAGATTTTCTTGTTAAGGAGGAAAAAAAAAAAATCAAAGGGGAAAAAGGAAAAACATATATGTATAATATATGCGTATTTGAATAATACAGAAAAGTCACCCCACAGGAGGACCCGGAGTAAAATCTTTGTTGTCCTTTTGTTAAGCCAAAAACAACTAGAGAGTCTGTTAAGTTTTGATACTCGCAGGAGGCAGTTTTGCACCTCCCGGGTTGTGGGGTTTTGGGGTGTGTGTGTGGGGGGGAGAGTGTTTCCTCTTAAATATGCAAAACCAGATTAGGAATTTAAAGGGGAGCAGGTGTGTAGTGCTAGGGGGAAGATGGGTGCCTGAGAGTCCACTTCTGGTCTCAGAAAGCGGCGGGGGTGGGGGGGAGAGAAATCTGAACTTTATTTCCGTGGCAAATAGCATCCCCTGCCTGGGGCGAAATGGGTGCTGGAGGCGGAGGCGGGGGCGGGGGGGGGGCGGGGGGAGGAGGGGGGAAGGGGGAGGGGGGGGCGGGGGGGAAAGGGGGGGGGG
>NW_006791458.1:360257-367302 GCF_000442215.2 Lipotes vexillifer | reverse complement strand
GGGGACTTAGCCTGGAGAATAAGACAGACACGGAAAAGAAAAAAAAAAAAAAAGGGAAAAAAAGAATGATAATAAAATGATGCCTGGTCTTTTCTAGGAGTTAAAGAGCAAGCTTTTCTTCACTACTCACGAGCAATTTCTTTCTCCTTCTCCTCACTCTTTGCCCCCTATCCCCAGAGAAGAAAACCTCGGGGTCCCGGTTTCTCACCGTGTGACGTGCCTGACCCGCTGGTCCGGATTATTTATAGCAGGAAGGGCGGGGGGCGGGGGGCGGCGAGGGGAGTAGAAAGACAGCGCTGTCTCTCAAGGTTTCAGTCTGATTCTGCATTGGGAAATTATTAGTAGGGAGGGTGGAGTTTGCAGGAAGGGTTGATGGGACTTGGGGGCCTAGGGAGGCCGGATGGCGAGAGGCTCCGGCGGTGACCAGGTGCAGGAAGGGCTGGCGGCCGGGTGGGACTCGCCTGGCGGGCACCCACGCCCCCTCAGAGCACGCGCACTCGCGCGCGCACTGGCGGCACCCTCCCCGCCCGCCGCGCGCCCGTCCTCACCTCGCGGCCTGCGCTCGCTGCCCAATCCCGCCGCGCGGCGCTGCGGTCCCAGGCTCCTCTGGCCCTCGGCCCCTGGCCCCGGCCGGGGAGGGTGGGTGGCGGTGCCTTGGGACGCAAAAAGTCAGAGCGGTCCCCGGAAGGTGGGCGAAATGAGGAAGGGGCTCGGGGCCTCGCGGGGCTCCGCGTCCTCCCGCGGGCTCCGCGCCACCTCTTCCTCGCTCCCCAGCTTGGGGCCAGGAGGGACTCGCACGCCCCGGGGTTGCCTCTTCCCTGCAGCCGGAGGCTCGACCCGGCTCTCCGAGGCCGCCGGGACCCGGAGGCAGCAGCGAGCGAGCTCCAGGGTTCGAGAGGGAGGGAGATACAGGGAAGAAATCTTTCCTCGGCTCGCGGGAAAGGGATGCGCCGCGGGCGCCAGGAGACGTTGCTAGTCTCCGGCAGCCGGGCAGTCTGAGGGTGCCCCGGCCCGGGACGGACTCTCCGGGTTCTCCCGAGTTTATCTGGCAACAGAGGAGCAGGGGAGGGGGGAGGACAGGTGCTCCCGCTGCCCCCTCCCCATCTCCTTGGTGAATATAGGAGAAGTCAGAGCTGGAACCTACTTTCCGGACCCCAAAGCGTAACTTCTAACTCCTCCTCCTCAGCTTAACCTGTGACCGAGCGCCTACTACGTGCCAAGAGTGCTTCATTAGTTCATTCTTACAAGCCCAGGTTTAGCCAACACCTCGCTTTCCCCACATTATGGATTTAGAAACTGGCGCGCTAAAGCTAAGGAAATTGCCCAAGGTCACCCAGGTGGCTAGAGGTGAAACCGAGATTGGACGCGAAAGCCAGCGACCCTAACCATTAGAGGAGACGGTCTTGACTCGCCCCGACCTTGCCGGCCGCGGACTCCTCTTGCAGCGCAGCTCCTGCTGCCGCCGAGCCCCCGGAGGCCTCGAGAGATGCGGGCGCGCGCCTCGCACCAGGCTGGCCCCCGCCTCCGTCTGCGGAGAGGAGGGGGCGCCTGACGCCGCACCCGGACTCCTCAAGGTCCTGGTCTCTTCGGCACTCTTGACTCATTTATACCTCTTGGCAATCTCCCTCCTCCCCCGCCAAGGTCAGGGGTCATTCTGGGGCCGCCGGGTACTGACTCCAGGGTCAGTGTGGAGGCGGGAGGGCTGCTAGGCGGGAATCTGACAGCTCCCCGGGGACAGAAGGCGAGCGGGAGGGGAGTTTCTGGATTTGAGACGGTAAAACAGCCTCTTCAACAGTGCAGACGTACAGATTTAGAGTGTGGCGGTCTCCCAGCTCCTAGGAGTCGGTCCAAAGATACACACACACGAACACGAGAGAGAGACAGAGACAGAGACAGAGAGAGGGAGAGACAGAGAGAGAGAGGGAGAGACAGATAGAGGGAGAGATTGGAAATCTGTAACTCTCCTATCTGTAATTACTTAGGTTGAGAGTTACAGGAATCAAAACACAGACCTGTGGCTCAGGAAAACTGCCTATTTCCCTCTTTCTATGGACTCACAAAACAATGGTAATCTTTTACATAGGCTCACCCTACTGAAGGTGGGGAAAGTTTGGATTACGTATTAACATTATACCAAAGGATTCCCAAACAGTTTGACTACACCGACTCCTGAAGCCCTAGAAAGCTCTTCTTCTTCTTGAAAACACCTTGAAACAGGGTTATCCACGTAGCACTTGCTGCACTACCAGCTCCTCTCATTCAGGCTCAGCTCAATTTCGGTTGAAAGAACAGAATTCAGTAAACAGAACGAAACAACGAATACCATCAGTCATCATCCACTAATAATAATAATAATAATAATAATAATAATAATAACAGCCCAGGGAAAAGTTAAACAGTATTTATTGAAGACCTAACATAAAGGGAAAATTAAGGGAAAGGAGGCCAAACAGCTACAGTAACCTGCGTCTCAGCAAATAAGACAATAGCACAGTGCCAACAGTTTCAAAGGAACTGGAGGCAGACATCTGGGCTCAAATCCCAGTTCAGATACTTAGTGTTTCTGGGACTTGGGCAGGTCACTTAACTTCTCTAAATCTCAGCTTCCTCTTCTTTAAAAATTAAAATATAGTGCCTTCTTTGTTTGCTGTAGAATGATATAAACATATGTGTAGCATTTGGCATGTGATTAATAAATATCGGCAATTTTTAGTGAATAAGGAAGGAATAATGAATGGGCAAGAAAGCAAACAAGGTTTAATAGTATTAGCCTATAAAGACTGAGCGGACTTCAGTTTGGTGCAATGATCCTGAGAAGGCATAGATTAGCCTGAGAAGAAAGGAGCAGATATTCCAAGGGAATTAAGATAAGGTTAAGAAGAAAATGTATTAAAGACCCAAGCAGCAATCAAAAGGACAGAAGACAAAATCGTATTTATTTTCTTTATGTGGTACCATCTCATTGTTATTTCTTAATAATAACTGTAACTAATATAATTAGAGATAGTCCTTCTGGTTACAAACTCTGAGGTCAATTTATGCCTAAAGTGGGTCTCTATTTTACAGCAGAATCAACAGTAGGACATCTCTCTGGAAGACTTGGCTGGTAATGCTGCCTAGGAATGTGAAATTTGGAACAATAATGTGCAAGGGAAGGCACTGCTGGATTCTGGAAATGTGTCAGTTGCTGGAGAGCATCCTCCATGATCCCAGATGTACGATGAGAAGGCAATATGTAAGTACTCTTAAGAGATCATGATTCAAAATCATGTCTGAGTATGAAGCATACAAATGCCAAGTAATAACCGTCACTAATCATATGCTATTTGTCTTTGCTATAATACTTATTCATTTGTTCAGTAAATATGTACTGGGCACCTATTCTACGTCAAACATTATTTGACGAGCACTAGGGATGATGTGTTGAAAAGGCAGACATTGCCCTTATCCTCTTGGAGCTTACGTTCCAGTGTGGGAAAGAGCAGTATAGAAGTGATAACACATGTAGCATGTATTGTGAAGTGGGGAAGGTAGGATATTATGGAATGCATAATTGATGCAAATAACTCAGTTTGAGGATTTGGGTAAAACTTGCCTGAATGAGTGATGTTTTAATTGAAATTTGAAAGACGAGTTAGCCTGATGAAGAGTTGGGGGAAGAATATTCCAGGAAGAAGAAACAGTATGTGAAAATATCCTGGACCAAGAGAGGATGGCATAAATGAAGAATGAAGGAAGAACAAAGACTAGGGGACAAGGGTAAGAGTGGCTCCAAGAGTGGTGTGTCTGGGGAGCTGGGCAAGAGCAATTCGGTTCCACTGGCCTGTTGAAGTAGAGAAGTGACAAGATGAGTTTTAATCACACTGGAGGAAGGTGGTGATGGCTATAGGGGATTTCTTACTGCAAGAATCCAGGTGAGAGGTGATGTTGGTCCAAATTAGGATAGTGACAGTGAAGATGGAGAGAAGGGGCTAGAGTTATGTGGGAGAACTGGCTAACTGTGTCACCCATGGGATATGAGGAATGAGGGAAAAGAAGGATTCAAGAATGACTCATACATTCTGGTTTGAGCATCTCAGTGGTGGTGGTAGAAGACAGTTGATAGGGATAGTACATTCAGTTTGGGTCACGATGAGTTTAAGGTCCCAGCTAGTCATCCAGGGTGCACTGGACATTTTGATATATGTACCTGAAGCTCAGAACTGAGGGCTGATGTGGGGCCAGTACAAAATTTCTGCATCCCATCCTGACACTAACTCCCTTTCTGTCTGTTTCTCTTTAAGACCTATTACTGTCTAACATATTTTATTTTGCCCATTGTAATTCTGTCTTCCTGACTGGAATGCAAGTTCAGAACAACAGAAAATTTTGCCTGCTTTGCTAAGTGCTGTATTCTAGTACCTAGTGCCCATAGTAGAAACCTAGTACGTACATTTTAATGAATAAGTCTGTATTTGATGATCCTGCAGATGCAAACAACTTAAGTCATGGGAGTATATGAGACTTATGCAGGCAGGATGAACAGACTAAGAAGAGAACCTTCCAGAGAAGGGCAATTACAGTCATCCAGAAGAGTGAAATTAGAAATGGCCCAAAAGGTAAGAGGAAAATCACTGTGGTATGATCAAAGCCAAGAAAAGATAATATTCTGATAAAAAAGGACTAGTCAACTGTATTAAATCCTTAAAAAGTTTTAGGGCTTCCCTGGTGGCGCAGTGGTTGGGAGTCCGCCTGCCGATGCAGGGGACACGGGTTCGGGCCCCGGTCCGGGAGGATCCCACGTGCGGCGGAGCGGCTGGGCCCGTGAGCCATGGCCGCTGAGCCTGAGCATCTGGAGCCTGTGCTCTGCAACGGGAGAGGCCACGGCAGTGGGAGACCCGCGTACCGCAAAATAAAAAAGAAGTTTTAAAAGTTTTGAATAGATACGACATGCTCCTGGTATAAAATTCAAAAGTTGAGCCATTGTGTCCCTCTGCCACCCTGATTCCCTCCCTAGAATCTCACACAATTCAGCTGGGGGGAAGGTAACGTGGTATTCCACACCATAGCCTTTAACCTGTTGAAGAACAAGTATAGGATATGCCCACAGGTGCCAGGGCATCTTCCCTGACCTCCTGCTTCTGGTGCAGCATGGACAAAGTTCTCATGGAACATGGGTTACCTGTTTTGCTGAATTGATTAAACATTTGTATTTATTATTCTTTTTTAAAATGAATAATGAGTCTCAGCTTTGAATATTGATTGGGGTCTTTTTAAATAGTGTGTAGAAATTTCAGTAATACTGAAGAGTAGGGAGAAAGAAAGAATATGCTGAAAGAAAATATACATTTATTACTTTCAGTACTAACTTACTAATTACTAATAAAGTGTTGTCAAGTATATGGCTTCCTGGACCTACTGTAATATACAAATAAGAACCATTTTAAAATAACCTCTCCAAATATCTTATTTATGAATGCACCTTTATTTTTATGTGCTAAAGAATATTCCTAGAGTAGTTTAACTTTATCAAATATTTTTTTCCTTATGCTAGTCAAAAATACCCTCTATTTATTTGTCTGGCAAACCTTACCTTCACAGACACCAGAAAATTAAATTTCTCCTATGTTACCATAAATTCCAAATTATGGGCTTATGGGTTAATGAGGTTTTGATCTGCAGAATTAGAAACGTGACTTCTATGCCCACTGAGTCCTGGCTGTTCCTCCTTCAGCAGATAGCACTAACATTAAACCTGAGTGTCTATAAAATTTTTGACCACAGTAAGACTGATGATATATAAATCAATTTAAATTACTTAACTAAGATATAACATGTAGTAATAATAATAAAATAATAATATCAGTGTGTCAGATACTGTTCCAAATGTTTTATGTATAGTAAAATATTAAATCCTCACAATGTGTCCATAAAATGTTAATAATTAATATCCCCATTTTACATATAAGGAAACAGAAGCAGAGATTAAGTAGCTATAAGACTGCACAGTTTATAAGAAAATATTAATGAACTCAGGCTCTTCCTGAGTCCTATGTGACTTTATATATAAAACTCCTGCAAATTTGTCTACAGTTCTCAGCTTGTTTCACCCATTGAGTTAATATAACAAATAAAATCATAGCCCAGACAAAGGATCTCTGCACCTAACAGAGACTTGATTTAACAATCAAATGACCAATAGGAAATTTTGAGAGCTAGAGTTACTGGACACCTTTTGAAGGAAAATGCCTTTTAGCACCACCTCAAATGAATCCATCTTCAAGAGTACAGAAAAGTGTGCCTCAAGGTACAAAATGAAATTACTGATGCTCCAAATGGAGGCAAAATTGTTGGATGAGGAAACTACCTGAGCTCTGACACCATGGGGATGCTAATTATATTCATGCACAGTCTCAGAAGCAATGCAACACCGTATCCCTTATCCTAGAAAAGGACAGAGTGGGAGAGAAGTCCTTTTTACCAACTGCTTCTCCAGACCGGCAGGGGAGGAGAGGTGTGCTTATCAATATAAATAAATGAGCAAAACTGCTGTATAAGCAGTGACACTGACAGTCCTAAGGAATAATTTCTCAACATCCCTCTCAGGTTGGTTTCTTAGGGATGGCCAGTAAGACATTGCCAAAGATAGATAATCCAGTATGCAAAATGGAATTTTCCAGAATGTGGGTCACACAATCTGAGGCCTTTCCTGATGCTCCTCTACCAGGATTGTTTTTCCACTAAATGCCTGAGTTGGAAAGCCTAAGGTTCACAAGCCTTTTGAGGGCTTATAAAAAATGTTGGAATTCCAATGTACATGTTGGGTCCAAATCTTAAAAAGCTGTAAATGTTGAAATTAATTAATGTTTAATTGAAAGTCTATAAAAATTTAATACTGTTCACAAATTCACATTTCATATGGGAAAGGTACATTTTATTTTATTTTATTTTATTTTTATTTTTATTTTTTTTGCGTTACGTGGGCCTCTCACTGCTGTGGCCTCTCCCGTTGCGGAGCACAGGCTCCGGACGCGCAGGCTCAGCGGCCATGGCTCACGGGCCCAGC
>NW_006791458.1:355913-360097 GCF_000442215.2 Lipotes vexillifer | reverse complement strand
GCAGGCGGACTCTCAACCACTGCGCCACCAGGGAAGCCCGGAAAGGTACATTTTAATGCGCTTTATGTTATGTGTCAAGGGGCCTCCAAAAGTTAAAGAACTTGGGCATATGAAGGTCTTAAAAAGCTCCAGCTGTCTCCAGTCTCAGGCAAACTTACTCTCCCTACTTTTAGGCACCTAATGTCAATTTTAGTGTCTTGCTTTTTTGTTTCTGTTTTGGTTTTGTTTTTTCCTTTAAATCCCCTTTGGAAACATCTCCATTTGCTAATTCTACAAGGAATTTTTTTACTCTGTTTTTATTATTGCCCAAGCTCAGTGCATTTGCCTAACTTGTATAAGGCACTCAGTAATTGATAACTTGTAATTACAGTTCTTAGTGATAGCTAATACTTATTGAGTGCTTGCTTACTAGCTGGCTCACTTTGTGATAAACACCGGTGATTACTCATTTAATTTTCTGAAGTGTACTTATTATTCCGTAGTGTATTATTCAGTGCCCTTGGGGTTGAAAGTGACAGGAACCAAATTCAAACTAGCTACAGTAAGTGACTATTAGGTCATGTAACCAAAAAAGTTAAGGGTGTTCAGCTTTGGCTACACGTGGATTCAGAGGCTTAAAGTACTTCATCTCCTAATTCTGTTTTAGGAAAGTTGGCTTCACTCTCAGACAGGCTCTCTTCCAAAGATGGCCATCAACTGCTCTGGTTTAGCATCCCTGAGAGTATTAGCCATTTACTAACTCCCCTAAAATTACAATATAGGACACTCTCAGTGCACTTGGATCACAGTTCTACCTTCAACGTATTACTTGCTCTGATAGATGGGCATGCGTTCACCCCTGGTCCTGAAGCTGGGGTGAACCACATCCAAACCTTGTGGACTGGGAATGGTTGAGGAATGATTACACAAAGAAAGGTCACTAATGTGCTCTCTCCAGGAAGAGGAAGCATGAATGATGAACAGATAAAAGCCACAGATGTCTACTAAAGGTAGAATAGGTGTTATTACTAAGCATATATTGTTGATAAATAAATAGTTTCATGGCGACTTGGATGTGACTGGAAGAGGGATCCACACTCACAGTATCTGTCTTACGTGAATGTCCTTGCAACTGGATGACAAGGCTGAATGGATGGATGCATCAGTCTAGGACATCTGGCCTCTCAGATTCATGTCAAGAGTGGATGGGTGGATGATTGCTACTCAGATTTCAGCAACTCACATAGTCATGCATGAAACAATCATCCTGAAAATTGCTTTACAACAGTCATAACGTAAATAAATACTTGTAAGAATCAATGGAAAAATTTAATAAAATTATGAACAAGAATGACTAAGGATAAAGATACTCAGTAACTGAAAATGTGGGTAACTGAGACCTATTAGTAAAAATATTGTAATGTTAATGTCAGATAATTGCATTAGTTCCACTTACAGTAAGACCTATCTGTATTAGCTAAATAAGTAAATTTTTGCAAGAATGAATTCTACAACCATTTTTTGCTAATTAAGCATTTAAATAAAATACTTCTCATATTTATAATCATAGGATATTTTCTTTCTAATTAGTTTTAACGTATGATTTTCCTTCATAATTAAAATTCACCTTTGTTTAATATTTAACTATGACACATAAGTCATTGCTGATAATAAATGACCTTTCCTGATACTGATATTTAACCTTTCTACACTTCACTTAATTTTCACAAAATACTATGAGGTGAGTTCTAATATTATCCTCATTTCACAATATTCTGAAAGTGATTTTTTATGATTATGATTAAGAAAAGCTTCTCTCCAGAAAAGGAGGAATGGAGAAAAAACTAGTCAATGTCTATCAGAGTGAAGATTTCCTTCAATTGGAAACCTAAGGAGTAGGTGATAATAACCGCTGTTTCCCTCCATTTGTTTTAGCATAATTTTTCCTGTAATAGAAACTACATGAAAACATGTTTTGTCCCTAGTTCCTGAGAAGAATAATTTAGTTTTAGGTTCAAATAAACGATTACGAGCTGTGAGTGAAAGTGTTCCTACTGAGGGTTACGGTATGTGGTGGCCTAGAGCATAGCCGTGTCTATAAAGAAAGTCCCTTTCAGGCCAGAAAGTCCAACAATCAATAGCTCCCAATGTTTACTTTTTAAGATATAACTTATCTTAACAGGAGTTTAGAATTAAATGATTTAGCTGTTGGGGCCAAGGATATATCAACAAGAAGCAGTGAGTACTTTGGAAATTCGGTATGCTTCAGCCATACACTTTATCTAGAAGTTGGCATGCAGATCCTTGATGGTTCAAGAGATGATTTTGGATATTACATAGACAAGAAAGTCAGTTTGATGCCAAGATGCCATCAGCATTCTTCTACGACTTGTTACTTATCCATTTTAACTGAGAGGAGTAAGTCTTCAGATGCAGATTATTGGTTTTTATCATTATGACTATTTTTGGTCAACAGTACTAGAATTCCACCAAAGATAGTAATATCACCTTTCTTTTAAGCACATTTATTTAAGTTAAAGGTGAGTAAATAAAAGGAAATATTGATAAAATAGCAGAGCAGGTGGTATGTGGATTTGACAAAAATAATGTAGGCGGTATGCAAACATTTGTCAATCTCTGACTACACAATATGGGCAGGAACAATCTGTCAAAGTTCTGTAAGAGAAATTGTCATAGTTTAGACTGATGTGAGGGCCTTCTAACTCTTAGAAATCTATGATCATCAGAAGTTACTAGTGTGAGTGATCTGAATACAGGAGATGAGAGGTGAACCTGAACATCTTTAGACAACAGGGTCGTCTTTATGACACAGGATGTCAGAATCTAATTTAGCAATTCAGTGAATATACTCGGCAACTATTCACGTGGAAATGTGCTCAGTTTCACAGGGAACAAAAAGATGAATTAGACAACGTTCCTCCCCTCTAGGAGCTAAATTGTAGCAGGTGAGGGTGAGGAAGCTAACAAAAATGATTAAGCAGTAGAATATTAATGTTACAAGAAAAGCATAAACTTAGAAGAGCATAACCCAAGGAGACTGCAGGAAAAAGAGATCACATGGTTAGAATTAAAGGGAAAGCCTTTGCTGACAAGATGCTCTCCAAAATGAATCATAAAGGTTGGGTAAATATTATTGTAGTTATTAGCAGGCAATGGGGAAGTTTGAGGTAATTTTCTTCAACAGAAAATCAGTGTCTGGCTAAAGTAGAGAGATAAACGGCTGGCAAAGTCAGCCACGATGTGGAGAACCTTGATATCAGGATGAGGATTTCAAATTATGTAGATAGAGGTAGGGTTCCCTGGAATCCAGTCACCCTTTAATCATTTATCAGCGATATTATAGTTGCCACATCATTTTGATCAGAGATCAGCAAACGTTTTCTGATAGTAAATATTTTAGACTTTGCAGGCAGCTCAATTTTGCAGTAGTATTAAAGCAACTATAGACAAACATAAACAATAAAGGTGAGTCATGGGTTAAGGAGTAATAGAGAAGGGAAAGAAAGATACTACTAGGAAAATATAGTGAGATCTTTACCAGGAAAAAAAACAAACAAGCCAAAAAACAAAACACTTCACATATCATGTAAATGGCACTAGTGATTTGAGAGGGTCTTGTATATTCAAAGGGGCACGAGAATATTTGGCAGGAATGGCATGGCATCACAGATAGATCATTTTAATCTTAGTGTGAAGTTGGACTGACTTGGGGAAGAAATCTTATATCCTAGATTCTTTTAAAATTAGACTAGAAAAGGACTTAAGAATTTATGGTAAGAAACCTGAATAGTAAAATGAATGCTTGCCTGTGCTTTCTCCCCTCATGGGAGCTAGGATTATGTGGTATACAAGGAGCAGGTTGGCCCTTTCCATCCTTCCCTATGGAGAGGGAAGTATAAATGGAACACCAGAAAACCATCAAGATGTTATTTTGACTTAAAATGTCATTCTACCAGGAGAGAGAGGAAGAGAATGATGATAAAGTGTTTAAAAAGATAAAGAAAGTTTAAAAATTAAAAAAGTCAAGTATCAGTTCTAACAGCTTTTGAAGACAGCAAATCAAATTCATAGATTTGGAAAGACCTTCCAGTAATCATTGAGATGTTAAGGTAAAATACCAAAGTCATATAAATTTTTATAGATAAAACAAGAAAGTTTAAATAAATACCTAGTTTGCAGCAGGA
>NW_006791458.1:343196-355806 GCF_000442215.2 Lipotes vexillifer | reverse complement strand
AGCAGGAATCTCTGGTATATAACTTCAAACAGGTTCATTTATTTATTTTCCTCTGTTATTAAGATCGTGCAGGAGACAATGCAAATGCTCAGCCCAAATTCCCTCAGATCATTTTTGTATTCCAACCCCACCTCAACTCACACATATAACATATTTTGGGGAGTGATTTCTGTGGCCAGTACCTGCATGCAGCCTCTTCAGTATGCTACTCTTGGGCTACTGTGGCAGCCATAGGCCACTGGGAAATACCTGGAAAGTTTGCAGCCTCCCAGGGTGCCGATTAATCAATGATTATCAGGTGGGAAATAAAACAATTCTTAAACAACTTACACTCCAGAGTTCCCTTGTGGAATGAGGCTCAAGTTTATCCTCTGAATAGCTTTTGCTTGAAATCTCACCCTTGTTTGGGCTCACCCTCCCTCCCTTGTCTTATTTCCCCTACCTGCTTATCATTTGCCCATGAATCCTCTCTTGGTCTGCTTCTAGAGAATGAACCTAAGACCAGTGGAACTTTGAGATGCATAACAGGGGGAATTACTTCTAGAAAATCAGACATCATTATTGGAACTCTAAAGCCGAGCATATCATGAGTTGTGTAAGAACAAGAACTAGTTTTATTTTTTTAAAAAAACACTAGCTGTGTGATTGGGGGAGCCGGGAGAAAGTGGACAAGTTACAGTGTCATCCTGTCTCTTAGTTGTCTCATATGTAAAATGAGGGTGTCAAACTAGGTGATCTCTAAAAAGTTCCTCCCAGACCTAAAATTCTAAGACCTAAGTCAGGGGTTGGCAAACTATGGCTCTCTGGCCAAATCCAGTCCTGCCTTCTGTTTCATAAATAAAATTTTGTTGGAACACAGCCATGCTCATTAGTTTAGATATTGTCTATGCTTACTTTCAGGCTACAACTACAGAACTGAGTAGCCTATGAAGTAGGTCTATTTTCATCCTCAACATTTTTTTTAAGTCTGATGAGGAAATTGAGACAAAGTACGGTCAAGTAACTTCTTGCCCAAGTTTACAGGACAAGTAAAGGCAAAGCTGAGATTCACATTCAGTCATTCTGCTTCCAGAGTTAGCACTTTTAACCACCATGCTGAATTGCCCTGATTTGAGAAGGCCACAATGAAAATGAATGTTGAATCCTTCTGACTCATAGTAACTATGTTGTGTTTATTTTGTCTTTAGTAGAGGGGTTAATATTAACAGGAACGCATGTGGAAGTCTGAATGGAGGAGAGGGAGAGGGAGGGTGTCTGCAGGTTCAGCAAAGTTGTTAGGAAATAACACAAAGAATAAAATATAGCCTGCTTATTTTTTCACCATCACATGCAGTCCTAAAATGTGGTTTCATGTTCTTTTCATCTTTTCCTCATGGTGCAAATCACAGTCACGTTCACAAACAAATGCACAACTAAGATGCTTGACTTGGTCCTCACATGCCAGCATCCCGCATCTATGGAGCAGAACTAATCATTTTATGTCACTTCTCGCTTCTCATCCCCTTCCCACTTCCTCTGAGACTGCAGTTCTGCTGAGGCAACGCGATGAATGACAATGCCGAGGGCAGACAATTTTACTTTTGAACAATCCACAGTGTTACAGGGCATCAGCAGAGTCTGCCTTGGGTTTTTTGTTGTTGTTGTTGTTTTAGAGCCCACTGACATAAATTCCCTCAAAATATATTTGTATATCCTTTTCCACTGAGGTGGATTCTTATTTGGATGGAACAAGTTCATATACTGATGTAAGTTGAGGAAGAAGGAAACATGCAAAAGAGGAGAAGATAGAGAGACATTTCTCAGTGTATCTTCCTTAAATGACAGGTAAGATTTCGATCATGGAGGGGTAGGGGGTGGCTAATATGAATTCCTGTTTAATTTATCATATGAACTTGGTTCAAATACCTGGTTCTGGTCATTATAGCTGTAATTTAACTCCTTTCTTCATGTAGGTAAAGTGGATGATAACATTCCTTACTCTGCCCAGGCCAGATCTCCTAACATTACCATTTGTAGTAATGTTTGGGTCTGCATTATGATTAAACCAATTTCTCTGTCTCTGTCTCTGTCCCTCTGGCTCTCTCTGTGTGTCTGTGTTTTACATTTCTGTTGTTAACTAAATGCCTGAGAACATAATTGTGCTATAGCCACTGTGATAAGTGCTTAATATGCTTTACTTCATTTAATCTTCATATTAGTCTCTGGCGGTGGGTTTGTCATCTACCATTTTCAGATGAGGAAGCTAAGGTTGTAAAAAGTTGAGGGACTTTCCCAAGGTCACTTGACCAGTAAATAATATAATCAAGATTCCAACTCAGGTCAGTCTGCTTCCATCTTAACCCTATAGAAGAACCCAAACAGTTAAGATATAGAAATTCTCAAATATTAAGGTGAATCAAGAAAGATGTAGGTTGCCAAGTAGAGATCAGACCTTACGATGAATCTAGATCAACAGGGTAAAGAAATTGTGTTACCAAGGTCAAGAACAGATTGGAAATATCAGTCATCAAGGTAATTAGAGAAATAAACACTTATCCTGGTTAGAAGCTTCATAGAGATCAGGGATTTGGGGATAGGTGTCTGATGTTCTTAGCATCTGGGCTAAGAAACAGGGTAGAAGGACCTACTAACTCCATTATCCTTCATTAGCATATAAGATGTAAGGGAACCTGATTTTGAAACAGAAACTTTCTAAACTATGGAAAAGGAATCTGCATTTATCGAGGACTTACTCTGTGTTGAGCATTGTCCCTAAACTAATATATGTTAGCTCATTTCTCTTCACAAACATGTACGAAACAAAGATGCGGGAGGTCAGTTATCTTTTCTGCAACCACACAGGAAGAAGGTAGAGTATACTGTGGTAGCAGTGGGAAGCATGTTGGCACTCTACTATACAGAAAAATATACATTCTAGAGTGGTGGTATTATAAGCTTATAAAAGAAAAAGCTCTGATAATTTAGGGAAGTTCCAACATTTTGGGGTTTTTTTTGCAAATCAATTTAAAGAAACCAAAGGGACAGAGTATCATGGTTTCGAAAACACCTGTTGTTTAAATAATGTCTACTTGCCTTGAAAGAAGTATATATCATTCTTCACCACGTTTTAATACTATGCATGTGGATTCCATAAACCACTGAATCTACCTCTGAGACTGGAAAAGGATAAGGAAAAGAGAAAAAATATAAGGTCTCTTGCTTAGTAATATAAAAAGTTCAAAGCAGACAGCCTGTTTAAAAATATAAATTCTGCATTCCTAATACTTTATTTTTAGGAGGGTTCTCCATGTAGAATATAATGCATTTGGAATTTAAGAACTTGATTTGTCAGCATTGTTTCATTAAGATTTGACCAAGAAGAAAACTGAATCCTCAAATGAAGAAACAAGCCGTGGAAGGCATTAGAATTGGTGAGGAACTTCTGTTGACAGTCATAGGTACCTTTTAAGAAAAACTAGTAATTATGGCATCAAATTTCCTTTGCTTAAATCGAAAGTACTGTTCTATGAACTTGCACAGATGATGACTTTTTATTTCAGCCAGGATCACTTTTCCTTTTTATGCCTTGTGCTTTTTTTTCTTCTACGGTAATTAACTTGCAGTGTTCTCCTGCACGACTTGAGGAAGTGCAACAGGCGCATCTAGTCAAATCCTTTTGCTCCATGGCCTTCCAGGCACTCTGTGTTATTTCTGGAACCTCACCTCAATCACTCTCTCTCTCCTTCACTCCCTCCATTGACAGTGGCCATGTACACCAAGCAGGCTCCTGCCTCTGAGCTTTGTCCTTGCTGCCCCTCTGCCTGGAAGACTCTTCTCCCAGATCTTCCCATGATGAGCTGCATGTCCAGGTCTCATCTCACATAGGACCTGCTCAGAGTGGCTGTCCCTATGCTTCTCCAACTCTGGTCAAGTCTCTTTCTATCACAGTATAGCCTTTAATGGCCTCTTCTGAACTGTATTCTTTAACCTGCTTATTGTCTACTTTCTCCTACTAAAATATAAAATTCAAGAAATCATGTCTATCTTCTTTGACAGAGTATCCAAAGGATCTGACACATAATAGGTCTAAAGTAAAATGTATATTGAATAAATGACTAAACTTCAAATTTCTCCTTCTCCATGGATCTTTCTTCCTTGACTTAATACTGCATTTTTCTTCCTCAAATCAGAGAGACAACTGCACATTTTTGAGATATATTATGTGAGACACTTTGCATATTTTGATCCTTAAAACTATTAATCGAGGTAACTATTAATATGCCCATGGAAACTGACAAAGCTAATAAATATCAGAACCAGAATTTAAACAGATGTCAGGTGACTTCAAAGCTGATTGCCATTAAGCTATGTGGATGCCTTTTATTTCCTTTTCTTGCCTGATTGCTCTTGCTAGGACTTATAGTACTATGTTGCATAGGAGTGGTGAGAGTGGACACACTTGTTTCTGATCTTAAAGGAAGAGCTTTCAACCTTTTACCATTGAATGTGATGTTAGCTGTGGGCTTGACATATGTGGCAATATTAAAGTGAGGTCCTTGTGTGCTCTGTATCTCCCTTTATTACATGCTGTCTCCTATGCTTTCCCATTCCAATCTCTCTCCTATTCCTAATCAGGGGTTTTATCCTATAACCTTGATATGGTTAGGAGTCCTGTGAATACCTTGTTATAGGTTTCTTTTACATTCCAACATCAAGGAACATTGGGTCAGTCACCTTGTAAACACGTTATCAATGCTTATTGAACTAAATTGACTAAATGAATAGACAGACGATAAAAAATCAGAAAAAAATCCCACAGAAACTTCTTAAGAATTCACACTGTTTCAGCACAGAATGGAATCTACTGTCCAAACAAATATGGAGTCTGAGTCATCACTGTATATATCTTAAGGTGAATTACTGCAAGAGAGTAGTATATTTATATGTGAAAATTAACTAGTTCCTTTAAAGTTTATTGAAAAATTCCAGGAAATTGGCTGAAGTAAAATATTCTGTCCCCTAGATTAACAGATCATATCACAAAAGCCCTGTCTCAAAATGGACTCATCCTCTGATTACTTTCTGCCTCCAGGGAATTTTCTTGAATTTACATTTATTCTCACTGATTTCCTGCAGGTAAAATGGTTTTCAAAAAAACTCGTAGGCTACTGAATGGAAGTACTACATATTGAGTTGGCAATTTACTTTTAAGCATCAGTTGAAAACACTGAAGTGAGAAAAAACAAGTATAGTAGTACCCCCTTATCCACAGATGATACATCCCAAGACCCCAGTGAATGCCTGAAGCCATGGATAGTACCAAACCCTATGTATACTGTTTTTTCCTATACATACCTATGATAAAGTTTAATTTATAAGTTAGGCACAATAAGAAATTAACAACAGTAACTAATAATAAAATAAAACAATGTACTGTAATAAAAGTTATGTGAATGTGGTCTCTCTTTCTCTCTCTCTCAAAATATCTTATTGTACAAATTTAATGCCTTCTCCAGAGTAACTAAGTACTTATCACACATAGTGGCCATAACTTTTATAGTTCAAGGTGTGATAGTTTAAAATTACTGTGTATTTCTTTTCCTTTCTTCACAATTTCATCAATATACGATTCGTTCTCATCATAGACCTTAGCAACATCACATACGACTTTCTTATTAAGTTGAGAACTTTCACCTTTTCACTTGAAGGAAGCACTTTACAGCTCCTCTTTGGCAGATCTGGATTGCCAGCATTACTACTCTAGTGCTTTGGAGCCATTATTAAGTAAAATAAGGGTGACTTGAACACAAGCACTGCAATAGTGTACTAGCCAATCTGATAACCAAGAATGACAAATTAAGCTAAGTGACTAAAAGGTGGGATGTGATGGACAAAGGGAAGATTCACATCCAGGACAGGACAGAGCGGGATGGCACGAGATTTCATCACACTAGTCAAAGGGCACACAATTTAAAATTTTGTGAATTATTTACTTCTGGAATTTTCCATTTACTTTTTCTGGACTGCAGTTGACCATGGGTAACTGACACTGCTGAAAGCAGAACTGTGGTAAGTGGGGACTACTGTATATATAATTTAGATCACTTAGTAAGACTGGAAATTAAGAAAAAAACAATGCTATTTTTAGAAATTAAACCAGTTACTTAAAAACACATAATGTTCAATGCTTTTACTGAGCACCTACTGTGTGCCAGGTACTTTTAGGCACAGAAATACAGTGGAAAGCAAGACATTATCCCTTTGCTCAAGGAAGGCGTATTTTAGTGGGGAATCAGTTATTGAATAAATAAGCCTACAAGTAGATACATAATAACAAATTGTGATCATGTGTTTTAAGAAAAGAAGGGGAAGAGTGAGGGAAAAGGATGGGAAGAAGGGGTGGTGAGAAGTTATTATATGCTGTGTAAAACAATCACATTTAAATTGGAATCTGAAGGTATTACCCAGGCAGAGAGTGGTAGACAGTGTTGGACGGGAAATGGGGAGAGGAGTAGGAAGAGATGAGTCTCGTGGAGAGAACAGCAAGTGTGATGTCTCCCCATTTGCAGACAGGAAAAAGACTGACTGAGGATCTCCAATGTAGCTGGAGGAAAGTGAGCAGGTGAGACCGAAAATACAGAGACTTGGCCTTATTTGGTAGGTAAACCAAGTTAAGGTGGAGCTACTGGCAATGGCTGTTAAAAAGACATTCTCGTGTATTTTTCAGTGATAGGACTGATTTAATCAGATGTCTCTGTACTCTTTTACAAAGTCCCATGAGTTCACATATTTCATCACTTACAAAGCAGTTATTGAATGCCTGCAGCAGGCAAGGCACCACACTATATACTGATGGCTTTTAGAAATGACCCATCATGCCAAAACAAATTGGCGCATTCGCAGACTGAATCACAAGAATACACTCTTTTCATAATATTGAAAAACTACTTTGTATTCAGTAGCCTTGGTTCAGAGTGGGAAGGATGAATGAATTCACAGATAATTCTCAGAATCTGTGATTTGGACCAAGGATCAGGCTCTAAGTTTTGACTACTTAGGTGGAATCCTGGCTCGACTGCTTGCTGAGTGTAGGCAAGTGCATTCTTTTCTTTGAGCCTCAGTTTACTGTTTCTTAAAAACACATAATGTTCAATGCTTTTACTGAGCACCTACTGTGTGCCAGGTACTTTTAGGCACAGAAATACAGTGGAAAGCAAGACATTATCCCTTTGCTCAAGGAAGGCGTATTTTAGTGGGGAATCAGTTATTGAATAAATAAGCCTACAAGTAGATACATAATAACAAATTGTGATCATGTGTTTTAAGAAAAGAAGGGGAAGAGTGAGGGAAAAGGATGGGAAGAAGGGGTGGTGAGAAGTTATTATATGCTGTGTAAAACAATCACATTTAAATTGGAATCTGAAGGTATTACCCAGGCAGAGAGTGGTAGACAGTGTTGGACGGGAAATGGGGAGAGGAGTAGGAAGAGATGAGTCTCGTGGAGAGAACAGCAAGTGTGATGTCTCCCCATTTGCAGACAGGAAAAAGACTGACTGAGGATCTCCAATGTAGCTGGAGGAAAGTGAGCAGGTGAGACCGAAAATACAGAGACTTGGCCTTATTTGGTAGGTAAACCAAGTTAAGGTGGAGCTACTGGCAATGGCTGTTAAAAAGACATTCTCGTGTATTTTTCAGTGATAGGACTGATTTAATCAGATGTCTCTGTACTCTTTTACAAAGTCCCATGAGTTCACATATTTCATCACTTACAAAGCAGTTATTGAATGCCTGCAGCAGGCAAGGCACCACACTATATACTGATGGCTTTTAGAAATGACCCATCATGCCAAAACAAATTGGCGCATTCGCAGACTGAATCACAAGAATACACTCTTTTCATAATATTGAAAAACTACTTTGTATTCAGTAGCCTTGGTTCAGAGTGGGAAGGATGAATGAATTCACAGATAATTCTCAGAATCTGTGATTTGGACCAAGGATCAGGCTCTAAGTTTTGACTACTTAGGTGGAATCCTGGCTCGACTGCTTGCTGAGTGTAGGCAAGTGCATTCTTTTCTTTGAGCCTCAGTTTACTGTTTTGTAAACTGGGGATTATGGTAAAAATCTTACTTGACACACAAGTTATCTGCGGCGGGGGGGGGTGCTAAACAGATAATGCATGTGAAACACAGATCTCAGTGTTTGTCACATATCATAGACTTAATAAAAGGTAACCCTTATATTGTACTCCACACACTGAACCAGAAGAACATTTTCTCTTTTACTGTAATTTTCAGTTTGAGGGCATTTACTTGGCTCTAGCTACACCTGGCTGATTGTTAGAACTACCAGAAATTACCATTTGATTGGTCTGGGGGTATGGCTGGGCAGCTGCAGTGTTTAAAGCTTCCTGGGTGATTCTAATGTGTAGTGATGGTTGCAAACCACTGACCCAGAGGATGACAACGTCTAGCTCCACTCTGCATCTTGAACTACCTCAGGTAAGAATTCAAATAAGTGGTGAAATCGCCAAAGGGCAGGTGAAAGGAGGTACACACTGCAGCGCTGAGAAACGTGAAAGATTCATCTACTGTGTTCCCAGGGCCCTGTTTGCCCTACATTTTCTGTTTGGTGTTCGTTTCTAACTGGCTAAGAACATTCTCTTATCCCTGGGATTGTAGCTCCCACTGCCTCTTTGCAGAACCCAGTGACGCCAAAAGCTAAAATTACTCTTTCAAATTATTAATAGGAACATCTTTGCATCATAAAATATTAGTACATTTAATAGTCTCCCAGCAGCCGGAAAAAGCCTATGTATTTCTGAAAGTGTCTAATGGACTTGAAGGGGTACCTTACAGAGACAATCTGAGATTACAGATCATCATGTTCTTCCACATATGGTCCTCCTTCTTCCAAAGTTGATAGAAAACTCCTCCTAAGCCATCCCTTTAATTATGTCATTCTTCAGCGCAGAAACTTCCACTGGCTCCCTGTGACTACAGGAAAACTTCTAATTCCTTCAACATGGCTTTCAAGTCTCTTGACTGTCTGGACCAGCCATCATTTCTAGACATGTCAGACTTTTTCTCTTGCACTAACCCCGTGTTTTAGCCAAATGATCTACTTACTGTACCCTGAACTTACTTTGAGCTTTTTGCCCTCTATACTGGCAGGCAAACTATAATATGTATACAAGTCATCTGGGAATCTTGTTAAAGTATATATTTATTAGTGTTTATTACAGAACACATTTATTAGTGTTCTTGAGTCCGTGGTGGGATTGCAATGAGGTTCTACATTTCTAACAAATTCCCATGTGATACTGTGGTTGCTGATGCTAGAACCACACTTGGGTAGCAAGACTCTACACAGAGGCCAGTAAAATCTCAGGTGAACTACGCCCTATCTCGTCCTCTTTACCTGTCTCATTCCTACTTGTCTTTGATGGTTATGTGACAGAGTGGTTCAATGAGATTCTAATTTGCTTTCTTTCCTCACGGTCCTTTCCCATCTCTGTCCATTTCACAAAGATAGTATGACCCTGTGTGTCTCCTTGTCTCAGGAGAGATTACTGTTTCTGGGTTGAAAGAAAGGTGACTTGCAAAACACATCCTAGTCTGTTTTTTGCTTTCTTGAGGCATAAGCCACTGAGAAGAATTGTGCTGGTTTTCTTGAGAAGGAGGAGGCAGTGGCCCTTTGAGAAGCAGCAGCAATCAGGAGAATCCCCTGCCTGGGAAGCGGATGGAGGTCTGAGGTCACATGCCTGAGGGTATGGTTGAGTGCTGTATATAGGGCACTGGAAGCCTAGCAACAGAGCTTCCAGCCTTGCCAGAGGTGCAAGCACCCCAAGTTCAGCACATAAACGAGAGAATCTTCAGCATTCAAGGAGGGAAGCTGCTTCCTGCCCATTTTTAAACAAATTCAACAACCTCGGTACAAGTGGCCGGAGGTGGAATAAAAACCGATGTGATGTTCCACATGCTGGGGAACTGAAGAAAGGTTTTACGTTGATTTATAGAAAATAAATGGATACTTCCTTTAGGGGTGAATGTTTGAATCAAGTTTCATACGTGCTAAACTTATTTCCGATCCAGTCTCTTCCCTGAAGCCTGAATTGATGTGTTTAAGGGCATCATGGCAGAGACAAGAAGTCCTGACTTTGTAACTCTGATTAAATTCCTAATTTGGGATGGATGTGAGCCTGAGTTCTCATTTGTAAAAAATGTGGCTCACTGCACTTACTTCATAGGATGGTTGAGTGGGCTAGACATAATAAATGCAGAGCATGTGACATGTAGTGTCTGATTAGTAGATGTTTGCTATTCTTAAACTACCTACTCTACTACTGCTGTTATGACTACCATGAACACTTCTACTGTAATCAAGGCAGCATTTTATTCTCATAGTTTGACATCAGCAAAATTCCTAAAACAATGTTGTGCACATCATTTCTTTGAATATTATTCAGAATCCTCCTGCACAGCAATCAGGCTCTAAATAATAAACTTTTGATCATGATGATGCCTGTAAATTTATTACCTACTCTCGATAGTTATTTTTCCATACAGCTCAGTGCCATACCTGTCACATAAACTCTGAAGGCAGAAATCATGTTTTATATTTCTTTGTAATTCATTAGTTTGTAGTATCTTGTAAATAGTAGATACTCAGCCAATATGTGGCAACTAGTTGTTGCAAAACAATGAGTTTTGATAATTTAGGAGAACTACAGGAGACAAATTTTAGAGATAATTTTAGCAATCTAGGATTAGAGAAGGCACTGCATTTTACACTATATTACCTCCATATTGCTTCAAGCTTAACTGTATCCAAAAGCAGATTATGTTTTGTTGCTTGCCAAGTAGGCTAAATGTTAGGGTTCATACAACTATGGAAAACGGAGCGGGGAAAAGCAGACCACTAGAGAATCACTTTTCCTTCATCTGTTATATAAATATTTTTGCAAAGCTTTTGAACCCAGGCTATCAAAGAAGAAATCATTATGCTCTTAATCTAATTAAATAGCTCTTTTTTTTTTTTTTTTTTGCGGTACGCGGGCCTCTCACTGTTGTGGCCTCTCCCGTTGCGGAGCACAGGCTCCGGACACGCAGGCTCGGCGGCCATGTCTCACGGGCCCAGCCGCTCCGCGGCATGTGGGATCTTCCCAAACCGGGGCACAAACCCGCGTCCCCTGCATCGGCAGGCGGACTCTCAACCACTGCGCCACCAGGGAAACCTGCTCATATTTTTAAAGTAATATCCTCATAAGTGTCAGCAAAATATGACCATTCCTTTGAATTCAGTTAGTCAGGGGTTAAATTTTTAGCAACAAATCTTTACAGCTGCTGTCAGAAATGCAGTAATTACTTTGGTCAACATTCTCTAAGAAACTCCAGCTGTCTTATCAAGCTTGCTTTGTCAGAAACACTCCTTTCCTGTTAGGGGGCATGAGTTGCAGAATAACTACGATGGTGCCAGTGAAAGAATTGGAATAAAAAATATTTCAGAAGCCATACTGTGACTTTTTTTTTTTTTTGCTTGAATTTGAGATTCTGTTCATATCTACTGTGCTTTTAGACAACCTTCCACCGAATTTTACAGACTTAAGTAAATGAGCATCTGTGGCTTTTTTCTTTGAAATTAAATCCATATGAAATCAATGCTAACCATGGCCATCAATCCAAATCTCCACCCACCCAACATAAACAAAAGTGAAGATAGCAGTAACATTTACCCTGGATGCTCTAAGATTTTATCACTTTAATGTGACGATCCTCTGAACAAAAGCCTAGCTCTAGAGCTAGTCAGGGGTCAAGGATGGTTCATTTGAGCAGTGTAAATTTTCAGGGAAATTCTCATTCATTGAGTTAGAGTCATTCAGAGATGGCTTTAGTTTATACAATTACTCATCCTGTCATTTCTTTTTTCTCCTGTAAGGGAGGACTTGGCAGGGAGAAACCAGGGACCCATTAACTTATAGTCAGGTGACAAAGAAGGGGTATGTAAGGAAAGAAAAGTAAAGGTGTGATATCAATGGAACTGATTAAAGTACAATTAGAGTCCAAACCCCATACTATAGCACTTAGCAGTAGAATGTTCCAGTAGAAGACTAGCACTGATTATCATTATTTCCACTTTATCTAGAACAAAATCCAAACTCCTTACCCTTATTTACCATCTATCAACAGGTGCCCGACCACTTTTTCAACTCCATCTCATACTATTGTCTGCTTTGCATACTATGGTTTAGACACTCAAACCTTTTGGATCCTCAGACTTAACGGAGCTTGTTCCTAACTTAGAGATTTTGCACTGGTTGTTCCCTCTGCCTGTGTTGCCACCCTTGATCTTTATATGGCTGGTTCCTGCTTGTCATTAAAATTGCAGCTTAAATGCCTTATCCTCCTTTCCTCATCATACATAAGGTAGTGGCTTACTAGCTTTCTATGTATTTTAATTATCTTAACACTTAACATTTCCTCCTCTTCTTCTTACCCAGTTTATTATCATCTTCCTCCACGTGAAGATGAACTCCTCAGATGCAAGGTTCTGGTTGGTTTTGTTCACTCCAGTGTCCTCGGGAATTACAATACTGACAGGTATATGGTAGATTCTTTTTTTTTTTTTTTTT
>NW_006791458.1:337676-343161 GCF_000442215.2 Lipotes vexillifer | reverse complement strand
CAGTACGCGGGCCTCTCACTGCCGCGGCCTCTCCCGCCGTGAAGCACAGGCTCCGGACACGCAGGCCCAGCAGCCATGGCTCACGGGCCCAGCCGCTCAGCAACATGCGGGATCCTCCCGGAACGGGGCACAAACCCACATCCCCTGCAACGGCAGGCGGACTCCCAACAACTGCGCCACCAGGGAAGCCCTGTAGATTCTTAATAAACATTTTTGAAGGAATGAATGAATTTAAGAACAAGACGTTCATTACCTTAGGGATTTTTAGTCAAGGGATTCTTAAATTAAAATCCATAGATTATATAAATAAACTTGCATGAATAATATAATGCTTTTTTTTTTTTTTTCTGAAGAGAAGCCATGGTTTTTAGCAGAATTTCAAAGTCTTGACCCACTGTCTCAAGTCTCAAGTTGAGTTCCCCAGAGGCAGTTCTGAGATTAGTATTCATGTGAAAATGATGCATGAGGAAATTTCTCCAAGAAAAACAGGTTGTCAAGTGAGGAAGTGAGGCTGGGAATGCAACAGGGCCAAGCAATGGTTAGATATCAAACAAAGTCCTATGGAGGGTAGCGTTGGGTCCCTTTTATAGGGGAGCTCTGGAGATTGTGTAACCCTCACTCAGAGCTGTGGTTATCAGGGCTTAAGAAGCTGGAACATTTATACTCTGCATCCTTAGTCAGTGGCTCATGGCTTCCTGGAGCAGAAGTGCAGGTTATATTTCTGACTTTCTCAGTTTGCAGATAAAGCTTTCTCAGGAAGCCTGAGGGCAGTCTTCTAGTGAAGAGAGGCAAGTTCTAGATGTTGGGAGTAAACGCAAACTAGAATCTGATGTTCACGAAAGTGGTAAAGGGTTCCTAGGGGTATAGGCGAAGCACTGACAGTTTCTGTTATACCTCCTCCAATAGAAAAAGAATAGTTTAAGCATTACCAATCTAGTCTAATTCTCTTAATGTAAAATAAGGCCTACTGAGGTGAGGTGGTTTTCCAACAGTTACATAATTAATTGGTGAGATTTGTCTGGGTCAGATCCAAGGTCTTCCAGTTACCAGCTAATTCACTATCTATCTATTAATTTTTAAAAATTCAAATTAAGATACATTTTTTAAAAGACATGGGGAATACAAAGATGATTATTTCCTGCCCCTGTTCTCAGTGATTTTATAGCCTAGCAGGATGCATATAAACAAGCAGAACTATAAGTTATTACATAAGATGGAATACATTTTTAGGGAAACTCAGAGCAGAGAGTATCACTTCCAGTTTAGGGACTCAAGAAAGATTTCATTGAAGTTGAGGCATTTGATTTTGGTGAATCTTTCTTGTTGTAAGAAAATATGTTCATTCAAAGATATTTACATGAGCATCTACTATACTTTAGATATGGGAATAAGGTGGTGAATGAAAAAGGCAGTCTTTATTCTCATCTAATTTATATTCTATTTTGGTAAAGACAGATAATAACCAAGAAGAGTGACAAATAAACAAGATAATGTCAAAGAGTGATAAGTACCATGAAGGCTATGAAAGGTAAATGAAGAAGAGCAGAGGAAGCAAAGTTGAGGCTACTTTAGATGGAATGATTAGGGAAGGCCACTCTGACATTTGAAATTTGATTTGAGACCTGAAGGACGAAAGGTGCCAGAACCAAACAGAAAACCACTTAGGAGAAGAGAAAACCCGGCAAAATGAAGAGCAAAACCCCTAAGGCATGAAAAAGCTTGGAATAAGTCAAGAAATTAAAAAAGAGTCATTTTGAACTTCAGGATCGAAGGGTAACCTGGCTTGAGATTAGTTCAGAGAGACTGGCAGGGTCTTGTAGGCCAGAGTAAGGAATTTGCCTTTTAAGGGCAGTGGTTAAACATGACATTGCTTTATGTTTCAAAGCTTACTATTTTTACCAGCTATAAGAAATGGGAATTTGAAATTTAAAATATTTACATTAGCTCCTCAAAAGGAGTTGGGTGTAAATCTAAGAAAATATGCAAAAGATCTGTAGGAGGAAAACTAAAAATACACTGATGAAAGAAATCTCAATAAGTGGAAATATATGTTCATAGATTGGAAGACTCAGTGTCATTAAGATGTCAGTTCTTTCCAACTTGATCTAGATTCAACCCTCTCCCAATCAAAATTCTAACAAGCTATTGTATAGATATCGATGAACTGATTCTAAAATTCATATGCAGATGCAAAGGACATAGAATAGCTAACATGATAGTGAAGAAGCAAAATAAAATTGGATGAATAAACTACCCTACTTCTAGAGTAACTATAAAGCTACAGTAATCATAGCACCTTGTTTTGGGGAAAGAATAGACATACAGATCAATGTGACAATTAAAAAAACTCAGGAACAAACCCACACAAGTTTAATTTATTTTTAACAAATGCACAGGCAATTCAATGGACAAAGGATATTCTTTTCAACCAATGGTGCTGGAAAGGATAGTTTTTTCAACCAGTGCTGCTGAAAAAAAATATCTAGAAGTCCAAATATGAGCCTAATCACAGATATTATATCTTATACAAAAATTAATCTAAGGTAGATCATATATGTAAATGTAAAATGAAGAACTATAAAAATTATAGAAGAAAACACAGGAGAAAATCTATGTGACGTTGGGTGATGACCTTTTAGATGCAACACTAAAAACACATTCAGGAAAGAAAAAAGGATGGTAAATTAAACTATATTAAAATTAAAATATTTTAATCTGAGAAAGAAACAGTTGAGCTTAAAGGAGCTCTTTGTTTCTAATACTATTCTCCAAATAAAAGGAGCCAAGATTCTTTGAAGAAACGCATGACTCTGGGACTGCGGTTGGTATATACAAGATGAACCTGGGGCAGACTGTAGTGCCAGAAAACAAGGAAGAACTCAGAACAAAGCAGAACAAAATAAAATACCATACACAACTACAGGGTATGGCAAGGGCACAGAAGCCAACTGAAAGAGCTCCCGATGGACAAAACCGGAACAATTCGAGGAGCAAAAGAAATAACACAGTATTGGATTATAACATAAAATATAAAACAAATATGCATGAGTCTGTACCTACATATAAATAAGTGATTTAATAAATAAATACATGGAGAAGAGCACAGTTTCTTCTGCAGAAGAATTCCAAAGAGTTTATATAGAAAACCACCCCCCAAAGGTGGGGGAAGTGGGCATAACTCTCCACCCCTTAAGCGTGAGCTGTGCACAGTGTGACTTCCTTCCAAAGATTACCTTATGGAAAGAAGGAAAAGCATAAGTTTACAGTGGAGAAAGCTGACAAACACCGCCTCAGCCAAGTGATTACGTTTTATGTCCACAGTGATGTCATGTTGGTACTATGAACTCTTCCTATGATGCAATGAAATGGCACCCTACCTCTATGGCTATTTTCCCAAAACCCCATAACTCCATTTTAATAATAAAAAAAAAGAAAGCTCAATTCAGAGATATTCTAAAAAATACCTCTCTACTACTCTTCAAAACTCTCAAAGTCATCAAAAACAAGGACAAGTCTGAGAAACTGTCACAGTCTAGAGAAGCCTAAGGAAACGTCAAATGAATCTAATGTGGTTTTATGGATGGAGTCCTGGAATAGATAAATAACATTAGGTAAAATCTAAGGATATCTGAATAAAGTATGAACTTTAGGTAATAATAACGTGTCAATATTGATTTATTATTGTGACAGAGACCACACGACCATAAAATTTTAATAATAGGGTCAATTCGGTGTGGGGTATATAGGAACTCATTTTACTATTTTCACAACTTTTCTGTAAATGTGAGATTATTCTAAAATAAAATTTTTACTAAAATATTACTGTGGTGTAATAATAAAAAATAGGAAATAACTTGAGTCTATCAGCAGTATAGTAAATAAACAAATTTAGGCCTATGCTTACGATGGACTACTAAAGTGCACTAAAAATAACAAACTCCTCATGCATGCAACAACGTGGATGCATTTGAAAAACACTGTGTTGAGGAAAGAAGCCAGAATCAAGAGTGCATACTGCATCATCTCATTTATATAATTTCCAAGTGAAAGAAATCAAAATAGTGGTTTTCTCTGAGGGATGGGGATTGGAAGAGGGCACAAGAGAAATTTCTCAAGTTCTGAAATGTTCTATATTCCAATCTTGGTAGTAGGTACATGAAGAATATATTTATCAAAACTCATTGAATTGTATTTTTATAATCTGTGCCTTTCGTGGCATGTAAATTTTACTTCAAACACACCTACATTACAATTTTAAAAATACTTGGCTACTGTGGGGAGAATGAATTTTAGGAAGCTAGAATAGTATCAAGGAAACCATTTAGGAGTCTACTGTGGAAGTCTGGAAGGAATAAAAAGTGATATAACAGAGAATGTGCAAAATAGATGGATTTGGGATACATTTTGGAGCTGGAGGACCCAAAGACACGCTGTTTTATTAGATGTGAATAATTAGAAATTCTTATGGACAGAGCCCTGTACTTAATCAGCAGAGCCAGACATGAATTTCAGCTCTGCTACTTTTCAATTGTGTGATCACACACAAATAGCTTCATGTGTTTGGGTCTTTAATATCTCATGTCTTAAGTGAACTAATTAGAATTGTCCTACCTAGGTCCCAGGTTCCAGAAAGAATTGAATGAGGTAATGTATACATAAACAGTTTATAAATTATAGTGTTATTACAGATATTAAAATTATCAAATACATTATGTAATGAGTGCAACAGTACTGGAAAATATATCATAGGTACTTTAATCATCAACAATGAGCAGATAAATTACCCTAGCTCAGTAGACAGGTCTACTTGTCTGTATGGATAGTACAATTAAGAATCTCAAATTTGGACCTTAAATTAAGAATCCCAGACTACAAGTTAGAAAACAAATCTTGGATACCTGGTAAGAGTTCAAGGTTGCAGTACTGAGAAAATAGTGTTGTGTAGTATCTGTTATGAGAGTCTTTAAAATTCCATGCACGGCGGTGGAAAGATGGCAGAGGAGTAAGACGCGGAGATCACCTTCCTCCCCACAAATACACCAGAAATACATCTACATGTGGAACAACTCCTACAGAACACCTACTGAATGCTGGCAGAAGACCTCAGACCTCCCAAAAGGCAAGAAACTCCCCACGTATCTGGGTAGGGCAAAAGAAAAAATTAATTAAAAACAGAGACAATAGAATAGGGACGGCACCTGCACCAGTGGGAGGGAGCTGTGAAGGAGGAAAGGTCTCCACACGCTAGGAAGCCCCTTCGCGGGCGGAGACTGCGGGAGGCGGAGCGGGGAGCTTCGGAGCCGCGGAGGACAGCGCAGCAACGGGGGTGCGGAGGGCAAAGCGGAGAGATTCCCGCACAGAGGATCGGTGCCGACCGGCCCTCACCAGCCCGAGAGGCTTGTGTGCTCACCCGCTGGGGCGGGCGGGGCTGGGAGCCGAGGCTCGGGTTTCGGTCGGAGCTCAGGGAGAGGACTGGGGTTGGCGG
>NW_006791458.1:311235-337319 GCF_000442215.2 Lipotes vexillifer | reverse complement strand
AGCACAGGTCACTGCCCCCACCCCTCTTCCGGGGAGCCTGTGCAGCCCGCCACTGCCAGGTTCCCGGGATCCAGGGACAATTTCTCAGGGAGAACACACGGCGGGCCTCAGGCTGGGGCAACGTCACGCCGACTTCTGCCGCCGCAGGACCGCTCCGCACTCCGTGCCCCTCCCTGCCCCCGGCCTGAGAGCGCCAGAGCCCCCGAGTCAGCGGCTCCTTTAACGCCGTCCTGTCTGAGCAAAAAGCAGACGCCCTCCAGCGACCTACACGCAGAGGCAGGGCCAAGTCGAAAGCTGAGCCCCTGTGAGCTGTGAGAACAAAGAAGAAAAAGGGAAATCTCTCCCAGCAGCCTCAGAAACAGCGGATTAAAGCTACACAATCAATTTGATGTACCCTGCCTCTGTGGAATACATGAATAGACAGCGAATCATCCCAAATTGAGGAGGCGGACTTCTAGAGCAAGATCTATGATTTTTTCCCCTTTTCCTCTTTTTGTGAATGTGTATGTGTATGCTTCTGTGTGAGATCTTGTCTGTATAGGTTTGCTTCCACCATTTGTCCCAGCGTTCTATCCGACCATTTTTTTTTTTAATTTTTTTCTTAATAATTAATTTTAATTTAAAGAACTCTGTTATACTTTACCTTCTTTCTATCTTTCCTTCCTTCCTTCCCTTTTTGAGACAACGAATCGTCCCAAATTGAGGAGGTGGACTTGGAGAGCAAGTTTTATGATTTTTTCCACTTTACCTCTTTTTGTGAGGGTATATGTGTATGCTTCTATGTAAGATTTTGTCTCTATAACTTTGCTTCCACCATTTGTCCTAAGGTTCTATCCTTCCCTTTTTTTTTTCCTCTAAATAATTATTTTTTTAATTCAATAACTTTATTATACTTTATTTTATTTTACTGTATCTTCTTTCTTTCTGTATTTTTTCCTTCCTTCCCTCATTCCTTCCTTCCTTCCCTCCTCCCTCCCTCCCTCCTTTCTTTCCTTCTTGCCTTCTTCCTTTCTTTTCTTCTTTCTTTCTTTCTTCCTTCCCTCCTTCCTTCCTTCCCTCCTCTCTTTCTTTCTTTCTTTCTTTCTTTCCTATTTCCTCCTACTTATACTAATTCTCTCTACTTTCTCTCCCTTTTATTCTGAGCCGAGTGGATGAAAGGCTCTTGCTGCTCCAGCCAGGAGTCAGGACTCTGCCTCTGAGGTGGGAGAGCCAACTTCAGAACACTCGTCAAGAAGAGACCTCCCAGCCCCACATAATATCAAACGGCGAAAATCTCCCAGAGATCTCCATCTCAACACCAGCACCCAGCTTCGCTCAACGACCAGCAAGCTACAGTGCTGGACAACCTATGCCAACCATATAGCAAAACAGGAACACAACCCCACCCACTAGCAGAGAGGCTGCCTAAAATCATAATAAGTCCACAGACACCCCAAAACACACCACCAGACGTGGACCTGCCCACTAGAGAGACAAGATCTAGCCTCATACACCACAACACAGCCACTAGTCCCCTCCACCAGGAAGCCTACACAACGCACTGAACCAACCTTAGCCACTGGAGACAGACATCAAAAACAACGGGAGCTACGAACTTGCAGCCTGCAAAAAGGTGAACCCAATCACAGTAAGATAAGCAAAATGAGAAGACAGAAAAACACACAGCAGATGAAGGAGCAGGATAAAAACCCACCAGACCTAACAAATGAAGAGGAAATAGGCAGTCTACCTGAAAAAGAGTTCAGAATAATGATAGTAAAGATGATCCAAAATCTTGGAAATAGAATGGACAAAATGCAAGAAGCAGTTAACAAGGACCTAGAAGAAATAAAGATGAAACAGACAATGATGAACAACACAATAAATGAAATGAAAAATACTCTAGATGGGATCAATAGCAGAATAAATGAGGCAGAAGAACGGATAAGTGACCTGGAAGATAAAATAGTGGAAATAACTACTGCAGAGCAGAATAAAGAAAAAAGAATGAAAAGAACTGAGGACAGTCTCAGAGACCTCTGGGACAACATTAAACGCACCAACATTCGAATTATAGGGGTTCCAGAAGAAGAAGAGAAAAAGAAAGGGACTGAGAAAATATTTGAAGAGATTATAGTTGAAAACTTCCCTAATATGGGAAAGGAAATCGTTAATCAAGTCCAGGAAGCACAGAGAGTCCCATACAGGATAAATTCAAGGAGAAATACGCCAAGACACATATTAATCAAACTGTCAAAAACTAAATACAAAGAAAGCATATTAAAAGCAGCAAGGGAAAAACAACAAATAACACACAAGGGAATCCCCATAAGGTTAACAGCTGATCTCTCAGCAGAAACTCTACAAGCCAGAAGGGAGTGGCAGGACATACTGAAAGTGATGAAGGAGAAAAACCTGCAACCAAGATTACTCTACCCAGCAAGGATCTCATTCAGATTTGATGGAGAAATTAAAACCTTTACAGACAAGCAAAAGCTGAGAGAGTTCAGCACCACCAAACCAGCTTTACAACAAATGCTAAAGGAACTTCTCTAGACAAAAACACAAGAGAAGGAAAAGTCCTATAATAACGAACCCAAAACAATTTAGAAAATGGGAATAGGAACATACATATCGATAATTACCTTAAATGTAAATGGACTAAATGCTCCCACCAAAAGACACAGATTGGCTGAATGGATACAAAAACAAGACCCATATATATGCTGTCTACAAGAGACCCACTTCAGACCTAGAGACACATACAGACTGAAAGTAAGGGGATGGAAAAAGATATTCCATGCAAATGGAAACCAAAAGAAAGCTGGAGTAGCAATTCTCATATCAGACAAAATAGACTTTAAAATAAGGACTATCAGAAGAGACAAAGAAGGACACTACATAATGATTAAGGGATCGATCCAAGAAGAAGATATAACAATTGTAAATATTTATGCACCCAACATAGGAGCACCTCAATACATAAGGCAAAAACTAGCAGCCATAAAAGGGGAAATCGACAGTAACACATTCATAGTAGGGGACTTCAACACCCCACTTTCACCAATGGACAGATCATCCAAAATGAAAATAAATAAGGAAACACAAGCTTTAAATGATACATTAAACAGGATGGACTTAATTGATATTTATAGGACACTCCATCCAAAAACAACAGAATACACATTTTTCTCAAGTGCTCATGGAACATTCTCCAGGATAGATCATATCTTGGGTCACAAATCAAGCCTTGGTAAATTTAAGAAAATTGAAATTATATCAAGTATCTTTTCCGACCACAACGCCATGAGATTAGATATCAATTATAGGAAAAGAGCAGTAAAAAATACAAACACATGGAGGCTAAACAATACACTACTTAGTAACGAAGTGATCACTGAAGAAATCAAAGAGGAAATTAAAAAATACCTAGAAACAAATGACAATGGAGATACAACGACCCAAAACCTATGGGATGCAGCAAAAGCAGTTCTAAGAGGGAAGTTTATAGCAATACAAGCCCACCTTAAGAAGCAGGAAACATCTCGAATAAACAACCTAACCTTGCACCTCAAGCAATTAGAGAAAGAAGAACAAAAAAACCCCAGAGTTAGCAGAAGGAAAGAAATCATAAAAATCAGATCAGAAATAAATGAAAAAGAAATGAAGGAAACAATAGCAAAGATCAATAAAACTAAAAGCTGGTTCTTTGAGAAGATTAACAAAATTGATAAACCATTAGCCAGACTCATCAAGAAAATAAGGGAGAAGACTCAAATCAATAGAATCAGAAATGAAAAAGGAGAAGTAACAACTGACACTGCAGAAATACAAAAAATCATGAGGGATTACTACAAGCAACTCTATGCCAATAAAATGGACAATCTGGAAGAAATGGACAAATTCTTAGAAATGCACAAACTGCCAAGACTGAATCAGGAAGAAATAGAAAATATGAACAGACCAATCACAAACACTGAAATTGAAACTGTGATTAAAAATCTTCCAACAAACAAAAGCCCAGGACCAGATGGCTTCACAGGCGAATTCTATCAAACATTTAGAGAAGAGCTAACACCTATTCTTCTCAAACTCTTCCAAAATATAGCAGAGGGAGGAACACTCCCAAACTCATTCTACGAGGCCACCATCACCTTGATACCAAAACCAGACAAGGATGTCACAAAGAAAGAAAACTACAGGCCAATATCACTGATGAACATAGATGCAAAAATCCTCAACAAAATACTAGCAAACAGAATCCAACAGCACATTAAAAGGATCATACACCATGATCAAGTGGGGTTTATTCCAGGAATGCAAGGATTCTTCAATATACGCAAATCTATCAATGTGATTAACCATATTAACAAATTGAAGGAGAAAAACCATATGATCATCTCAATAGATGCAGAGAAAGCTTTTGACAAAATTCAACACCCATTTATGATAAAAACCCTGCAGAAAGTAGGTGTAGAGGGAACTTTCCTCAATATAATAAAGGCCGTATATGACAAGCCCACAGCCAACATCATCCTCAATGGCGAAAAACTGAAAGCATTTCCACTAAGGTCAGGAACAAGACAAGGTTGCCCACTCTCACCACTCTTATTCAACATAGTTTTGGAAGTTTTAGCCACAGCAATCAGAGAAGAAAAGGAAATAAAAGGAATCCAAATCGGAAAAGAAGAAGTAAAGCTGTCACTGTTTGCAGATGACATGATACTCTACATAGAGAATCCTAAAGATGCTACCAGAAAACTACTAGAGCTAATCAATGAATTTGGTAAAGTAGCAGGATACAAAATTAATGCACAGAAATCTCTGGCATTCCTATATACTAATGATGAAAAATCTGAAAGTGAAATCAAGAAAACACTCCCATTTACCATTGCAACAAAAAGAATAAAATATCTAGGAATAAACCTACCTAAGGAGACAAAAGACCTGTATGCAGAAAATTATAAGACACTGATGAAAGAAATTAAAGATGATACAAACAGATGGAGAGATATACCATGTTCTTGGATTGGAAGAATCAACATTGTGAAAATGACTCTACTTCCCAAAGCAATCTATAGATTCAATGCAATCCCTATCAAACTACCACTGGCATTTTTCACAGAACTAGAACAAAAAATTTCACAATTTGTATGGAAACACAAAAGACCCCGAATAGCCAAAGCAATCTTGAGAACAAAAAATGGAGCTGGAGGAATCAGGCTGCCTGACTTCAGACTATACTACAAAGCTACAGTAATCAAGACAGTATGGTACTGGCACAAAAACAGAAAGATAGATCAATGGAATAGGATAGAAAGCCCAGAGATAAACCCATGCACATATGGTCACCTTATCTTTGATAAAGGTGGCAGGAATATACAGTGGAGAAAGGACAGCCTCTTCAATAAGTGGTGCTGGGAAAATTGGATAGGTACATGTAAAAGTATGAGATTAGATCACTCCCTAACACCATACACAAAAATAAGCTCAAAATGGATTAAAGACCTAAATGTAAGGCCAGAAACTATCAAACTCTTAGAGGAAAACATAGGCAGAACACTCTATGACATAAATCACAGCAAGATCCTTCTTGACCCATCTCCTAGAGTAATGGAGATAAAAACAAAAATAAACAAATGGGACCTAATGAAACTTCAAAGCTTTTGCACAGCAAAGGAAACCATAAACAAGACCAAAAGACAGCCCTCAGAATGGGAGAAAATATTTGCAAATGAATCAACTGACAAAGGATTAATCTCTAAAATTTACAGGCAGCTCATGCAGCTCAATAACAAAAAAATAAACAACCCAATCCAAAAATGGGCAGAAGACCTAAATAGACATTTCTCCAAAGAAGATATACAGACTGCCAACAAACACATGAAAGAATGCTCAACATCATTAATCATTAGAGAAATGCAAATCAAAACTACAATGAGATATCATCTCACACCAGTCAGAATGGCCATCATCAAAAAATCTAGAAACAATAAATGCTGGAGAGGGTGTGGAGAAAAGGGAACACTCTTGCACTGCTGGTGGGAATGTGAATTGGTTC
Organism: Lipotes vexillifer; assembly: GCF_000442215.2. NCBI lineage: Eukaryota > Metazoa > Chordata > Mammalia > Artiodactyla > Lipotidae > Lipotes > Lipotes vexillifer. The sequence goes on along the minus strand of NW_006791458.1, from coordinate 331,279 downwards.
AGCCACTATGGAGAACAGTATGGAGGTTCCTTAAAAAACTACAAATAGAACTACCATATGACCCAGCAATCCCACTACTAGGTATATACCCTGAGGAAACCAGAATTCAGAAAGAGTCATGTACCAAAATGTTCATTGCAGCTCTATTTACAATAGCCCGGAGATGGAAACAACCTAAGTGCCCGTCGTCGGATGAATGGATAAAGAAGATGTGGCACATATATACAATGGAATATTACTCAGCCATAAAAAGAAACGAAATTGAGCTATTTGTAATGAGGTGGATAGATCTAGAGCTGTCATACAGAGTGAAGTAAGTCAGAAGGAGAAGGACAAATACCGTATGCTAACACATATATAAGGAATTTAAGAAAAAAGAAATGTTATGAAGAACCTAGGGGTAAAACAGGAATAAAGACAGAGACCTACTGGAGAACAGACTTGAGGATATGGGGAGGGGGAAGGGTGAGGTGTGTTAGGGCGAGAGAGAGACATGGACATATATATACTAACAAACGTAAGGTAGATAGCCAGTGGGAAGCAGCCGCATGGCACAGGGATACCGGCTCGGTTCTTTGTGGCTGCCTGGAGGGGTGGGATAGGGAGGGTGGGAGGGAGGGAGACAAAGAGGGAAGAGATATGGGAACATATATATATGTATAACTGACTCACTCTGTTATAAAGCAGAAACTAACACACCATTGTAAAGCAATTATACCCCAAAAAAGATGTTAAAAAAAAAAAAAAATTCCATGCACAGTTCTTCCTGTAACATGATGACACCTCAAACTCAGTATAGTTTGCATCTGCTTGCAAATAAGCACAGAGATGCATTGTTATAGCTTCGAAACAACTTATCTGGGGCTATGCCACTTTAACTCTATGCTCAGAACTCTCATGATAAGTCCAGGATGACAGCCAATCAAATGGTACCCTACTAAGTTTTCCTAGGCAACTGAAACACAGGTAAAGAAACGAAATTCAGACAGTTGAGAAGAAAAATACTGCAGCAATTTCACCTTACTGATATTTTTTCTCCATTATATATATATATAGTTTGTTTGTTTGTTTGTTTTTGTTTTTTGGTTTTTTTTTTTTGGTAGGGGGGACTGGTCTGGAAAAACAGAGCACCAAGAACAAGCATAGCAATGAGATAAAGGACCAGAACACCCTTGTTGCAGATGATAATACTGAAAATAGTGATGTGATTTCACAAATGTGTTTAACTTCCTAGAAAAGATTTTGGGGATAACATTCTTATTCTATCCTCATTCTAAACTGAGATTTGTTAGGATTATTTTTGTATAAAGATCTAATTGGGTGGGATTGGAAAACATATATTCCTTCTTAATTTGCAGAATGTAGAACATACTCAAGACATAACAGGCTCTCAATAAAAATGACTGCATCAATAAAGAAACAGCACTGAACTTGCTGATTCTCTAATGTCCTTGCTCTATCCTCAACTCCAGGAACACTCACCATCAGTTCAATGGATGATGAGAAAGCACCGGATTTAGAAGGCAAAGGAACAGTAATCTTTGGCCATTTTCCCTTTTCTGATTTGCCTTCAATTTCTGCATACCTAGGATGCAATTGGTATCTTCTAGCTAAGGTCTAGGTAGATGAAGTGAACCCCTGCCTCTAACCTTTGTGTTCCAGTGTGTGGATTTAGCATTTTGAGAAGAGTACCTACCTACCTGAGTAATTAATTCATTTAATAAACATATATTAAGCCCTCACAATGTGCCAGGTGCTGGAAATGCTGACTGGTATCATGATTTCGAACAAGTACCTAACAACCAAAAACTCATGGTACATTAGGCCTAGCAAAATATGACAGACTTTAAGAGTTGCAAAGAACTATGTTGGCACATGACCAGATTCAGGATCTCTAAACCCTTGAACGCTATCTCATCAGCAACCACAAGAGATCAGAAACTGAGTGATACACAGAAAACAAGCCAAACAAATGGATTTTCTTTATTAGCTAGGCTTTAACTCTGAATCCTGCCTATTTGATCTCTTGTCCTGATATTCAAAATATGAGCCCCCAGAATTTCTGAATTACCTTCAAATCTAGATGAGAGGAAGTTTTAAGTATCCAGAATATACAGTTTGTTAGATAGGGAATCATATCTGCTTGCTTACTCCTATATCTTAAATACCTAGCACAGAAGCTGAGCTTAGTAAACTTCTGTTGAGTGAAAGAATGAAAGTGAGTTCTTTTGAGCCTCTTTGTCCTAGGACCCATCTTAGCAGACCGCGGGGTATGGTGTGAGTATCTGAGAGGAAGCCTTGACCTCCCTAGAGAGATTAGATGAAGTCATTAAGATTCAGGAGTCATTTATTCTAATTCCCTCATTGAATGAATACACATAATGAATTCCAGGGAAGGGTAATGTTTGTTGAAGGTCATATGTCTAGTTAGTAGGAGAATTTCTGAGCTTCTACCATCTTCCTACTCTACCACAGAGGAATTAATGGACTGTTGGATGATGAACCTCAGGGCAGTTCCTTTCAAAGGGAATACCTGTAGACTTGACCTTTTAGAGGTCAAGACCACTAAGAGTAAACATCTGCAGAGTAATGATAATAAAAATGTAATGCGGGCTTCCCTGGTGGCACAGTGGTTGAGAGTCCGCCTGCCGATGCAGGGGACATGGGTTCGTGCCCCGGTCCGGGAGGATCCCACATGCCGCGGAGCGGCTGGGCCCGTGAGCCTGCGCTCCGCAACGGGAGGGGCCACACAGTGAGAGGCCCGCGTACCAGAAAAAAAAAAAAGTAATGCTATTATAAAAATTCATACTTAGGCTTTTAAAATCATACTACATTTCCAAAAGGTCTGTAGATCCCATTTTTGAAAATTTTCTATATATGTATATGTAGAGAGAAATACCTAGAGTGACCTATAGTGAAATGCTATCAGAGATCTCTGAGTGTTAGAATTTTATGGCATCTCATAATTATTGAACAATAAAGTTCATTCTATGACCATTTTAGCCAACACATTCATCATTAGTTTTAAGACAAATATATGAATGTACAATGTTATACATAAAGACATTGGAGTTTGTGTGTAAATATAATGCTTGACATATAGTAGGTGTTCAGTACATTTTTGAATGCTTTATTTGTAAATATGCATATATACAAACACACATACAGTAGAACCCTTTAGACTACTTAATAAATTATTACATACTTTAGATAATGTAAAATGCACTAATTCAGATTTTGTCGATAGGATGAAAGCATTAATTGTAAATTTTTCAGTCCTTATCGGGGTACATACTTTATAAAGAAATGGATTATGCTATCCAGAATTGATTATGTTGCCTCCAGAGTTTGGGTTTTATGAAAATCTTTTATATGGCTTTATGCATACATCTGAGGATATCCCAAGCTGAACTATTTCAAAGTGAAAACAAGGCTGCAAATGAAAAGAAAGGCCATCTTGCTCCTCTTGGAAAGATACAGTTCACCAAAGCGAAACTCAGTGAAGTCACTACAGCCTTGATTATTGTTCTAAAACTGTCAAAATATTCACTTCCAAATATCCTCTGTCTTCTCCTGCTTGTGGATAGCCAACGATAGAGGGAAAAACGATAGAAAAAAGATACTGCCCAGTACAGCTATTCTGAGATGATTCTCTCAGGTGGTTAATCACTGGGATTAATTAGCAAGCAGCTACTGTGAGAACTGGATCTTTTTCCTTGATTCTTAGTCTTACATCGCCAGGTATTTTCTAAAATCAGGCTGAGCTCGTCCATAAATTAAGTATCAAAGCTTGCCCCTCAGGGAAGAATACTCACAGGTATCCATCCTGACAGCAGGAGTCATGCTCTGAATGCAGAGTAAGGCAGTGACTCGAAAAATACATTTGTTCCCACCCACAGCTTCTCCCACTGACAAATGCTGCGCCTCTCCGGGCCAGAATTCTACTTCAACAAATAGACTTACAAAAATAAAAAGAACAGAAACAAGGTGGGGGGTGGAGGCGCTGAGAAAAGAAAAGCCTGTCAGAGATGGAACACCTGCATAAAACTGAATATTTAATTGTGCCCACGCCCCCAAAATAGTACTTTCCAAAGCAACGGAGAGTTGCTGCCCCGAAACCAGTGCATGTGTCTAAAGAGGCCCATAGTTAAACACATCTGGTCATGGGGCTGGTAGGCTAGAAAATATGAAGACGCTCGCTGGAACTGATTATCACAACCATTCTTTTATAAGTCCTGATTCTACGCCGGTTAAGAATACTACCTACTTGCTGCCACCTCAATCTGGAGCACCATATTCAGGAAGCTTGTCTAGCGTTTCATACATAACCACCCAGCTACCTGAGTGGGCATTAAACATCGTTATTCATTTTTTAATGAACATTTTTGAGCCTGTGCTGGAGCTGTGCAGAGGCGGGTAGGGGGATGAGGGATGGGAGTAGCCGCTACCAAATAAGTATGACTCATTTCTTCTTTTGTGGGCATTGTGGTTCCATAAATTCATTATTTTATATGATATAACTAATCTATACATTTGTGATTTTGTACAGGATACTCTTACATTTGACGTAAAAAATTACAGAGCCTAGATATTTATTCTTATATAATTCTTATATTTATTCTTATATAACCTGAATAATTGGCACCAGGTTTCAGAAAAATGGACAACTGAAGGACTAAATGTAAACTAAAGAGGTAATATGCCAACCATCTAACTAAAAAGAAATTGCCAGTGCGTGTAGTACATGCCCAGGAACTATGCTAGTCACTCCATGAGTGCCTTTGTTTTTCATTTTTCTCCCTTTGACTTGCTTATCTGTAACTGTCATCAGGATTAGAAGCTGGGATATTTTGGGGATCACAGAGAGTCAACCTGCATCACAGTCTCCATGCAGAATGAAAGAACAGTCAGAGGGCTTCCAGGGAAAGAACCTCAAAGTCATTTTAAAAGCAGGATCTATTTGCAAGTTTCATCCCTTCTTTGAAGCATCAGGAATGATACCTCTGGGCTATCTCTCAATAAAAAAATAGATTCAGTTCATATCACACCGGGACTTCTTAAAAGCTCAAACTGCTTTGCAATATCATATAATATTTTCACACTCACAATATTTCTCTTTGTGATTATTTTTTAAGGGAGAAAAGCAAATATTTAAGGGGGAGAGAAATTATTTTTCCTTATTACAAAATAACCTAGACACTCAAGTTTCTGTTAGATTCTCCAGCTTTCTGCTGCACCGGTCAATGTATTTTAAGTGTAGCTGATGGAAATCTCAAAATTATTTCTGTGTGTAAACACAAGGTAACTGAGATAAAAGTACACCCTACTAAAATATTATTGAGTCCAGGCATTGTGATAAGCATTTCATATTTATATAATTTTATAACAACTTGGTTGTGACAATAATTAAGGCTGTCCTTCAAATATTTCCAGTTCTCCAAGGTCTATGATAGGATTACACTTCTCTGCCCCCTTGAAGTTGGGTGTGGTCATGTGACTTTGGTTTGTTAAATATATGCAGTTATAGCCAAGTCAGTATACAATTACCTGCTCTCACTTTCCCTCTGCCCTAATTATCAACAAAATTTCACGTGGTAGCTATTCTATCCAAAAAGGTTCCAGAGTGAAAAGAAGTGGAGCAGAGCTCCTCAAATGACCCACAAAAGACATACAGCATGAGTGAAAGGGCAAACAAACCTTTGTTGTATAGGCCACTAAAATTTTGAAATAGCATACCATCACCTGTCCTAGCCTATCCTAATTAATAGGTTATCAAGTAGGTATTATACGCATTTTACTCCTAAGTTGAAGACTCAAGTAAATTTCTGATTTGTTCAAGGTCAAAGAGTCAATAAAAGAAAGAACTGCGACTTGAACAATATCCTTTCTGACTTTAAAGCCCAACTCTTTACCACTAAGCTTATACCGTGGACTTGAATTAGTGCTTGCAATACATTTACTTTCATGTGAACTTCCTCAGACTTAGTGGTTCTATAAAAGACTTGTTTGTGATACTGTTTCTTCAGAATATCTTTTTAAAGCTAAACCAAGATAATAAAAATACCTTCTATAGCTCTTTATGATTTACACAGCATTTTCACAAACAGTAAGTTATTATATCTTCATGATAAACCTGTGACTTAGACAAGACAGGTATTACCTTGTTATTACAGGTGAAGAAAATCACGACACGAAAAGGTTAATAGTTGACATGCTCAAGGTCAAATGGCTAGGCAATGACAAATTCCGGGACGAGAGTCCCAGAGTCATGAATTATTCTCCAGTGACAGCAGCACGAGGGATGTCTGAAGAGGTAGTGATCATTCCTGGCACAGTAGAGAGAAGCCTGTTTTTAAACTCAGCTCTGCAAACAATTTGCAATTTTATTTTGCAATCAGGATCATTGATAACATTTTCAAATCACTCTTCATTGCAATTAACTCTAAAAATAGAACTGATTAGTGTTGCGATAAAAATAGTAGAACAATTCAGGCTTAGATTGCAAGATGATCGCGATTAAGAAAGTAACTCACACCAAGTCCTAGAACTGAAAGAAAATACTTTAATAGAGGTTATTTCTGATCCTTAAGCATCACTTTCCAAAAGAGAGAGATTATCAAAAAGAAACAAATTAAAATTGTCAAGAAAAATTACTGGATCTATGTATAAAAGCAAACACATTTTATATTTCAGAAACTGTATTTTTTTAAGAGATTTCCCTTTTTATTTTTTAAAATTTATTTATTTATTTATGGCTGCATTGGGTCTTCATTGCTGTGCGTGGGCTTCTCATTGCAGTGGTTTCTCTTGTTGCAGAGCACAAGCTCTAGGCACGTGGGCTTCAGTATCTGTGGCTCTAAGGCTCTAGAGCTCCGCGGCATGTGGGATCTTCCCAGACCAGGGCTCGAACCCGTGTCCCTTGCATTAGCAGGCGGATTCTTAACGACTGTGCCACCAGGGAAGCCCAAGAAATTGTATTTTTGACAGTATACAACTGCTACTATGTGAACAAGTTTAGATTTCTTTCAACTTAAAAACAGCAATTTGCTCCTTGTTGCTGATTACAACTATTTTAATGAATTTATTGGTCACTAACTGAGGATATGCTTGATTTAGTATTTATTTTAATAATTACACGTTATTTTTTTAAAATGATGTGGTTAGAATTTTTTAGCCTTGTTACTAGATGTGATACAATTTAGAAAAAAATTCCAAAAGCACCACATGATCATAAGTAAATTTCAGCATGGTAGTGCCTATTCTTCTTGTAGACTGTTCACAAATTCATTTCTGTAAATATTATTTAGAAGGGAAATGAGAGTGCCCCCGCTCCCTGCTCCCCGTTTTAACTAGACGGAAATGAGCAAGGGATGTTGTTTCACTTGGGTAAGTTTGCACAGCAAGTAGCTGAGTCAGGGCGAGAACTCAGAACCCTAAAATATCAGTTCCCTGATATTCCCTGTTCACGGCCTTAAAATGGTCAGTAATCTCTTATATCAGTATACCATGGCTTACCAGACCACCGAGAACGTTGTCAAGGTGTAATCTGACATGACAGAGGAAGAAGGCCTGCATATTTTATATAGACCATCCCTTTTGCAATACCAGTGGAATTTCAAGCATCATCTGAAGCCACAATCAGATTAGCTCCAGAGAGCAAAAACTCAGCTCCGAGGCACAGATTTTGTAATTCTTTGAAACAAGGAAGTTTGTATCCAAATTTCAAGTGTCAGACACAATGCGAATTCTGATTTTAGCTCATCTCTGACAGAGGGAGTATAATAATTCTGGAAAGTGCTCAAACGTTTCATGACTTTCCTCATCATCTTTAGCTTTGCAAAAGTCCTATATTCAGGCTTTTGACTTTGTCCTTGACCTACATTTAAATGATATTTTGATTCTTTGTTTATATTATTAAATGTATATGTGTATTTCTATCTTATCTCTATATATCCATAGATATATCTAATCTAAATCCATAACTGCATCTCTATCTATAGATCTCTCTATATACATATATGCATATATACATATATCTATGTATATACTACCTATACCTATAGAGCTATATACATATATAGAGAGAGAGATGTATAGATATCTAGATCAATATATATCTCTATAGTTACATCTATAGAAAACATAGATATAAATATGTACACATATACACATATGTACTTATAGAGATGCATAAGGACAAAATATATAAATTTGAAAAGCTGTAAGTAAATATTTTGAATTAAATAATTTCCATCCCTCAAGGCCTACCTCAAATACTAAATCTCTCCAAAAATTCTCCCCTCCAACGAAAATTGTTGCTGCCTCCTTTGAAAAGCTCGACAGTACACCCTTCTCATGAAACTTTTCTCAACCAACCTTGGAATAATAATGAGAGCCCTCACATGTTGATATGCCAAACACTACCTAATTAATCCAATCTCCAACTTAAGCTTGAGAAGTAGTTTTTATTCTCTTCATTTGAAGGAAGAGAACCTACAACAGAGAGATTGAGTGATTTTCCCAAGATCAAGCAACAAAAAAAGTGCAGAGGAGGAATTTGAACTAAGTTCTGCCTGACTCTGCTGCCTCATGTGTGATTTAGTCTCCTTTATTTATTAATTTCAAAACATATATTGAGCCTTACTATGTGCTGTACTGCATATAAACTCCAATTGTCTGGCTATGAACCATGCATGTGTGGGACAAACTCCAATCTTACTAGCTAGGCTAAAATAACAGAATAGAGATTTCAGGGTCTGGGGACAGTGTGTGGAGTTTGAATTCAGTAAATTAGCAGCCTGATAAAACAAAACAAAATAAATTCTCTTCATAAGAGCATAGTAGAATCCAGAGTCTCTACAACAAATCGTTGACAATATTTGGGATATAACCCAAAGTACAATATATAAAAAAACTGGAAAACATGGCTCATAATCAAGAGAAAATACAATCAATGGAGACTGACCCAAGATGACCCAGAATTTGGAATTAGCAAACATTTTCAAGTAGCTATTATAACTATAGATGTAAGGGAAAATAAGGTCATAAAGATTGAAAAGCTAGCAAATCTCAGCAGAAAACTATGAACTATAAAAAGAATTAAATGGAAATTTGAGGATTAAAAAAATACAATATCTAAAGTAAAAAATTTACTGGATACCTTTAATACCCTATTTAAGATGACAGAAGAAAGAGCTGGTGATGATAAAGTTGAAAAACAGAGGGAAAAAAGATTGAAAAATGATGAGAAGGGACTCAGAGATTTATGGAGCAATATGGAGAGGTCTAACACATGTGTAAATTAGAGCCTTAGGGGTACAGGGTAGAGAGAATGGGGCAAGAAAAAAATATTTCCAAAATTAGATTAAAGGCAGAAATTAAATTCTTCAAAAAACTCGTTAGCAAACCCCAAGGAGGACAAAAGCAAACTTCATTTGACACATTATTGTCAAATTACTGAAAAACAAAGATGAAGAGAAAGTCTTTAAAAGTACAGAGAAAAATGATGCATTATATACAAGAGAACAATGAAAGATTATTGCTAAATTCTCATCAGAAACAATGGTGTTAGGAAGATGGAAGAACAATGTATTTAAAGTTCTAAGAGAAGAAAAATCTGTCACCCAGAAATTTATATCCAAGAAAAATATCACTCCAGAATGAAGGAGAAATAACAGCATTTTGTGATAAGTAAAAATATATAAATATACATATTCGTTAGCTGCAGACCTACACTAAAAGAAATACTGAAGGAAGTTCTGGCTGAAGAGAAATAATCCTAGATGAAACTTGAATGTTCAGAAAAGAATGGAGATCACTCTGAATAGTAAATATGTAAGTTAAAAAAACACTATATTTTATATTTCTCCTAATGGCTCAAAATTCAGATACTATTTAAACTGAAAGTATAACATTGTACTGTGGGCTGTATAATGTACATAGACATAATGTATAGGACAACTTATAAAAATGAGGAGCAAAGTCATATGATTTGTGGATCTTTCATTTTACAAAAAATAGCACAATATTAACTCTAGTTAGACTGTGGAATGTTAAAGATGTAAATTTCAATCTCTAGAGGAAACACTAAAAAACAATAATGAAAAGAGGAATTAGCTAAAAAGCCAATAGAGAAATTGAGATAGAATTTTAGAAAGTATTCAAGCCAAAAGAAGGAAAGAAAGGAGGGACAGAAGGGGGAAAATAAACGATGGGGCAAGCAGAAAACAAATAGCAAAATAGTTGGCCTAAATCCAACCATATCAATAATTACATTAAATGCTGATGGACTAAACATGCCCGTTAAAGACATACATTATCAAGCTGAATAAAAAAAGCAAGACTGGACTGTGTTTTCTGTAAGAATTGTATACTGAATATGAAGACATAGGTCAGTTGAAAGTAAAAGAATGGAAAAAGATAGGCCTTGCAAACACTAATCATAAAGAAGGCTAGACTAGGTATATTACGGTAAGATAAAATAAACCTCATTACCGTAGTGCATGACCAGCCACAAAGCAAGACAGTTTTAAATGATAAAAGGGTCAATTCATTGGCAAGACATAACAGTCCTAATATGTATGCAGAATATCAAAATATGTGAAGCAAAATTTGACAGAGTTAAAGAGAGAAATAGACAAATACACTTGGAGATTTCACACTCCCTCTCAGTAACTGAAAAAACAGTGAGTCAAAAGATTCAGTAAAGGTGAGAAGATCTGAATAACACTATGAAACACTTTGATTCAAGTAACATATTTAGAACATTACCCTCAAGAAGTTCAGGATATACATTCTTTTCAAGTGCATGTGGCACATTCACTGAAATACCAGTGACTATATTACCTAAAAACCATGGAATTAAATTAGAAGTCAAAGACAGTGAGTTATCTAGGAAATTTCCAAATATTTGAAAATACAGCAACACCGTTAAGAAAATAAAAAAGCAAGCCACAGATTGGGATAAAATACTGACAAAATACATACCTGACAAAACACTTATATCCAGAATATAGAAAGAACCCCTGAAACTCGGTAATAAATAGATAACTAAATGAAAAGTAAGCAACAGTATGAACATATGAATTGCCATTTGGTACACAAAGATGTGCTCAACATTATTAGTCATCAGGGAAATGTAAGTTAAACCACTGAGATACTGCTACACACCCACCAGAATGGGTAAAGTTTTAAAAGATGGACAACTCCAAATGTTGATGAGAATCTGGAGTAACTAGGACTCTCATATGTTAACAGTGTGAGAATAAAATGTTACCACCACCACTTTGGAAACAAAATTTAGTTTCATATAAGACTGAACAAACATCTACTATTTCCATCAATTCTGCTTCTAGATATTTACCCAAGAGAAATGATAATATATTCCACAAAAAGACTTGCACAAGAGTATTCACAGCATCTTTGTCCATAATAGCCCCAAAGTGAAAACAATCTGGGTATCCATCAACAGGAAAGTGACTTAAACACACACACACACACACACACACACACACGTGCTGATGCTTAAACAAAACTGGCATTTGTATATTCAATTTCAGCATTAAAAAGAAAGGAACTGATACATTCAAACACCATGAATCTCAAAAACAATATGCTGAGTAAAAGAAGACTTACCCAAAAGAGTATATGCTATATGATTTCATTTATCTGAAATTCTAAAGCAGGCAAAATTAATCATGGTGAAAAATAATTAGAACAGGGGTTGCCTCTAAGAGTGACAGGGATAGGATTGACTAATAAGGAGCATGGGGAACTTTTCTGAGATGATGGAAATGCCATATATTTTTGTTGGGATTTGGATTTCATGATTGTATTCACTTGCTAAAACTTATTGAATGATTCACTTAAAGTTAGCGTATTTCAGGAAGATGCCTTCTTCATCACAACAGAAGGGAAGAGAGAATCAGGCTGTTTCCTTTTTATGCTATAGTGTTCAGGGATTAGGTTTTATTCGTCTTTGATTCTTCACCACTGCCGGCAGAGTGCTCTCAGATACAGTCTGCTTGGTAGATGTTAGTTAAATTAATATGTTTCTGTGATCTTCTCTATTTTCTGTTAAACATTTTTATAAACTATAGTAAACAATAGTTTTATAGTAACAATAGGTACTGATGCCATTTTCAAGAATTTTAATAGGTATGTGTGAGTTTTAATTCTCACAATATTTGTGTGGTTCATGTAGCACAGAGTCAAAAATATGTAGCTTAAAGCAAGTGAGGCCAATTTCTGACTCTCTCCGCCTGCTCAGATTAAGAATTGTGGTGCGAAGAGCGTGGTCTGAGTAAGTGTCAGAGAGTTTCAGGGATGTGATTACCGCCTGTTAATGAAAACCATTTCAGTCTGGTCTTCTGCAAATCGCCATGTTTAGTGGGATATAAACCCAACTAGTTTTGTGAAGGAATTTGAATCTGTTTATTTCTCAAGGCAATTTTCTTAAAGGCAGTGAATTGGAAGTAGAAACATCTATTAGAAATCCTAGTCATTTTAACAGAAAGAAAGGAAAACCAGCTGACCCAGTTCCTTACTTTAAATTCCCCTGACCAGTGTCTTCTTCCTTGGAAAGTTGTCCAAGAAAGATAAGTCATCCCAAGTCCTCATCAAGAAAGGTCTCTTGGGATTGGATCACAATTTTCCTTGCTTTAATCAAACTCCCATCTTAAAAAATAAAGCAAAAATGTTAAAAAAAAAAAAAAAACCGAGAAGCTACAGACCTTCACTCCAAATATTAATTTTCTTATTTTATTCAAAACACAATAATTCCAACTGCAGAATCTAATTTGTTGCCATACTCTGTGTGATAAACCTTCTTCCCGTGTTCTTCATCTATTAAATATAAAACTTTGTGTGTGTGTGTGTGTGTGTGTGTGTGTGTGTGTTTTGTTGCACTCTGGATGACTCAGCTGTAACCTTCATAATACTTCACTTGTCATTGGATTTATTTACCTTTCTTCTTTTTAAAAATTTTCTCAAAATTATGTTAACAGACCTGGATTCCTAAACTAGTTTTAATAAACTCTTATTCTTTAGCATTATTGCATTAGATATAATGGTCTGTAAGTTTCTGTCTTGAAGACGAGAACATTGCTGATGCCAGAGTGTTATAGGTTGTATTGTTTCCACACCCCACAAATTGATATGCTGAAGTTCTAACCCCTAGTACCTCAGAGTGAGAACTTATTTGGAAATAAGGTTGTTGCAGATATAATGAATTAGGGTGAGGTCATTCTGGAGTAGAGTGGGCTCCTAATCCGGTACAAATGATATTCTTATAAAATGGGCAATTTGGACACAGACACATACACAAAAGAAAACTATGTGAACATAAAGGCAGATATCAGCCAGGGAAGGCTAAATATTGCCAGCAAACCACCAGAAGCTAGGAGAGAGGTATGGAACAGATTTTCCCTCATAGCCCCCAGACAGAATCAATCCTGCCAACATCTTGATTTTGGACTTCTAGCTTTCATAAGCCTGAGACAATAAATTTCTATTGTTTTAAGCCACCCAGTTTGTGGTACCAGGAAACTGATACATAAAGCAATAATAGGCCCACGTTCAATGTAACCAGGAAGTAGGAGAAGAGAAGTTATAGCTGATTAAAAATTCAGTTATTTTGCTGAATCTGCCCTGAATCTTGCTAACAAACCATTTCACCAATGAGAAATGCCATATAGACATGTCTGTGTAGGTAGCCTTTATTTTTGAGACTCCTGAGTCTCCCTGTCAGCTGGCACTTTACATGTCACCACCAAACTTGGTTGTTAGACATTAAAAATGGTGGCTGCAGAGGAATCCCAAGGTGATGAAGGGATTAGAGAGCAATGAAACCCTGAGTAATGCTGGATTACAGTTGTTGGTGATTTAAGACCCTGGAGTAAGAAATTTGGGGCTTTTTCCATCAAATGAAAGCTGTTCTGTTTTACTCCTCTCTTTCCTTTACTCCTTTTTTTAGCATTGAACTTTCTGGGGGAGCTTGGAAAAAAATTAGCTATTGATAGAAGAACTATTTAAGACTGTATGTATTCTGTTTCTCTTGTCCTTTTCTTCAACCTGCATGATGCTGAGATATTCTGAATAAATTGTGTTATTTGGATGTGGGTTTGTGGGGTTTTCTTTTTTTTGCTTTTAAAAGTGGTAGAAAATTTAACTTAAAGTAAAATGAACTTTTATTTTAAAATTGAGAAAGTCCAGGATTGTTGTGATGGATTCAGAAATGACTGAGTCCAGGAACTTAAGTGAAATTGATAGAGAGCTGTTTCTTTCCATTTCTCAGCTCTGTTTTCTTCTCTCGAGTAGGAAATGTAAAGCTATAGAGAGCCATATTGGAACCCCCCCCCCCACCCAATAGGAACTCCCTAGAAAGTCCTGACATTCACTCTGATTGGACCAGCTTAGGTCATGTGCTCACTTATGAGTCAATCGCTCTGCAAATTCTTTAGATTGGCTTGGACTTGAGTTACATATGTGTGTCTGGAGTTCTGATGGAGCATGGATTAAAGTCAGGAACAGATGTTGTACCAAAGAAATTCAGAGGTTGTAATTATAATCTTGGGGAAATGATTTTGTTCTAGTAAATACAAAATAATTCTACTTAATTAACTCATCCAAAAAAGTTTAATGTGAACAACTACTCTGTGGGAAGTACTATGCTAGGGACTGAGTATCAGAGTTGAATAAGATATGTTCCTACTTTTGGACAGTTTATAGTCTCCTGGGGAGGCAAATGTGTATATAAGCCAATAAAAATTTTGTGTGCTATGTGTTGTGTAATAGAAACACAGGTGACATGCTACATGAAAAGAGAGGAGGTTCTAAATTATTATTTTTTTCTGTCTGCCACATGGCAGGTCTAGGTGTAGGTGGAGATGTTTAGAAGGGCTCCACAGACGCTGTTTGAACATACCTCGAAAGATAAATAAAAAATGAAAGAGAGCCATGGAGGCAGAGGAACAAGATATTTTCTACCAGTTATAGACAGGAGATACAGCTTTTGTGAGGCAAGCATACCAACCACTAAACTACAGAAATGAAGACTTTAGACCTTATTCTCTAGTTGTTTATGTGCCTGTCCAATCCTTAACCTTATGGTTCTGTTTTCTTTCTTTTGTTTCTTTGTAGGTGAGTAGTCAAAAGTGGAGTCTAACAGACCTAATGTGTTTAAATGATGTAAACATATAGAGACCCATTTTGGAACCCCCCCCCCCACCCAATAGGAACTCCCTAGAAAGTCCTGACATTCACTCTGATTGGACCAGCTTAGGTCATGTGCTCACTTATGAGTCAATCGCTCTGCAAATTCTTTAGATTGGCTTGGACTTGAGTTACATATGTGTGTCTGGAGTTCTGATGGAGCATGGATTAAAGTCAGGAACAGATGTTGTACCAAAGAAATTCAGAGGTTGTAATTATAATCTTGGGGAAATGATTTTGTTCTAGTAAATACAAAATAATTCTACTTAATTAACTCATCCAAAAAAGTTTAATGTGAACAACTACTCTGTGGGAAGTACTATGCTAGGGACTGAGTATCAGAGTTGAATAAGATATGTTCCTACTTTTGGACAGTTTATAGTCTCCTGGGGAGGCAAATGTGTATATAAGCCAATAAAAATTTTGTGTGCTATGTGTTGTGTAATAGAAACACAGGTGACATGCTACATGAAAAGAGAGGAGGTTCTAAATTATTATTTTTTTCTGTCTGCCACATGGCAGGTCTAGGTGTAGGTGGAGATGTTTAGAAGGGCTCCACAGACGCTGTTTGAACATACCTCGAAAGATAAATAAAAAATGAAAGAGAGCCATGGAGGCAGAGGAACAAGATATTTTCTACCAGTTATAGACAGGAGATACAGCTTTTGTGAGGCAAGCATACCAACCACTAAACTACAGAAATGAAGACTTTAGACCTTATTCTCTAGTTGTTTATGTGCCTGTCCAATCCTTAACCTTATGGTTCTGTTTTCTTTCTTTTGTTTCTTTGTAGGTGAGTAGTCAAAAGTGGAGTCTAACAGACCTAATGTGTTTAAATGATAGGAAATTATCTCTTTAGTCCTTACTGCAAAGCTATCTCATGAACATAGAAATAGCATTTAATTTTACCCTAATGCTGTTTTATGGCTCCATATTATCTTTTCTGCATCTTTTCTATGGGAATGTCTCTTTGTAAATACTTGACTGAATTCACTGGAAACTTGAAATTTTTAATGTGCATGCCTATTAGTGTTTTTATACTGTAGTAGTTAAGGGGAGTACCTTTAAAATAGATGATCTTCTGTTTGATCCTGGATCCCCATCACCAGCTGTGGGATCCTAGGAAATTGAATTCTCTAAGCCTCTGTTCTATCATAATAGTATAACCCCTTAGGATTTTTATGATGATTAAAGGGGACAATCTATGCAAAGTGCTTAGTAGAATTTTGGGCACAAAATAAATGTTCAATAAATTTAACTGTTAGAATGACAGTAAAAGCGACTTGATGTTGTAATAACCAAATTCCTTTTGAGAAGGATTAGCACAGAAAAGTTTTTTTGTCCAGAAAAGCTATCTCCAGTATCTAATTTAAAGCTGTTTCAATCATATGACCCCATTGCTTAAAACCAGTTTTTACTGATAGAGTGTTGGTCTCAGGAGTGGATGAAACAGGGTCCCAATCTTGGTTCTGCCACAGTTAGCTTGAGGTTGGGCCAGAACCCCAAGCTTACCCTCAAGACTTGTTTCCTTATCTGTAAAATGACATAAATGACATCTATTGGCTTCCAACTAAAAAATTCTGTAATTTGGATAACATGGGGAGCTCTCTGCAAAACACCATCTTGCTCATCATTCCAGGGTTACATAAAAAAAGTATTGTTATAAGCAGTATATTCAGGCATTAAATCAGAATATGAAAATGGTGATTCAGCAAATGTGTTATAGTTCCATTTTATGGTGGTGCATTTTATGGAGGCATGTACAGTAAACATCAACTACAGCATGGACATGCCCATTTAGGTGTAAATATATGTATATGTGACATTCATAATCCTATAAATAAGCCTGTGGGTGTACAAAGAGAGCAAAATATGTTTAAATGTTTATTTTCTAAGCCTGGCTCTAAAGATTTCACTTTCAAGCTCTGTGAGCCTACCAGAAAAATGGTGGCCTCAACTAAAAACTTTGAAATGTGTCTTTGTGGACAGTAGACTCCTAAAGATGCAGTGAGTCAAGGCTGGTGTAATTGTCATTTCAGGAATCTTGAACTCAAAGTGAGGTCTATTTCCAGGTATGATTCTGATGGTAATACCTAAGCTGAAAGGGATATGCTTCCTATAATACAAGATCAATCCAAATGCTTTTGACAGTCTTCAGAAAAGAAGAGCCAAGCATAGTAAACAGAGTAAGAGCTGGGGATTCAGAAAGGTCTTGTAGCCTCAAATTCATTAATAGGTTGTTTGAGGGCAATATTAATCCTCAGTGGCCTTTTGCCTGCTCCAACTGAAGTAACTACTATCCTAGCAGATGTGTTTACTTGGTTTTAATGCTGATATATATCATCTGTTATGCACAGTGGGCAAAAGAATTGGACACCTCTAGTGTACACTATGATAAAAAAATAAATACAATAAAACAAAAACAAACATAAAAGAAACCTATTTTCCCAGAAGATTATCTGAACTTGGTATAGTTTAAAGGGAAGAATGCATACGCTTAATTCCCTGGAAGAGCTGCCTACTGTATGACATGGCAGTTGGGACTGTTTCTGCCGTATTGGGAGGAGAATTGTGAAGATGACCATAGGGTAGGTACCAGGAAAATTTGGATTACCCGAGGTAAGCAGGAGAATAGAAGTAGAATGTAAACCAGTAGGGTATTTAGAAAAGAACACTTAACAATGAACCAGTAGACCCAGGATGAAGCCCTGAATCCTCCATTAATTAAGTCAAAGACATTAGCCAAATCACTTAACCTCTCTGAGTTTTATCTGTAAAATGGAATCTCTTGCATTTGTCTAGCTTACCCCACATTATTGTGGTATGTGGGGTATGCTAGACAAGTGATATAATGTGTTAAAATGATACGTAAACTTAATTGGCTAATTCAAAATTTAAATCTTCCACATCCAGAAGCATCTAAAACACTACGAGGAATACCTAGATAGAAGATAGGTTACTTTTCTTCAAATTCTTCCGGTGTAGTTTGGAAACAAGTCACATACATAAATCAAATAGAGATGAGAGACAATGAACGATGGTATCTTTTAAACTACATATGCACAGAAGCTAAAGGCATTGAGTATGTCTATTGAATTTCATTTCCTCCTCTTCCAACAATTTCCTCCCTGGACTTTTGTTTGGCTATACTTCTAACAGCTTCTTATGTAAATATTCCCCCAAGGCTTCCTCCCAACCCTCTTTGTTGTATACTTTCTCACAGGGTGGATTCAATTACTTTTCTATTCGGGCAGGGTGGACCTTCCAATGGTCTTCACTAATACCAGCTACTTACAACCAGTAGCTATTCTAACTGCCCAGTGCTCATGCCTTATTGCCTGTTGTCCACACCAGACTAGTTATTAATTCTCACCTTTGCCTTGGGTAACTCATGCCCCACATTTCCTATTTACTTTTCAAGAATTGCATCTGGAAGTCTCACCAACCTGTCAAACATAATCACTAAACCTGAACTCACTGTAGGCTCTGCACAAACTGGCTTTCTTCCCTCTAGTGCTTATTTTGGTATATGGCATGATGAGTTTCTTTTCACTCAGGCCTGAAAACTAGAGTTGATTTTTTTAGTTGTTCCTCTCCCTCCACTACTCAATAATTGCTCTACTTGTCATTTCTGCTTTGTAATACCATGTCCCCAACTCCTTCGCTCCGTTCTCACTTCCAGTACCTAAGTTGAAGGCTGTTTACCTGAATCATTGCACTTATTTCTCTGCTTCCAGTTCATCTTCCCTTATATTTCCCCTTCATAAACAGTGTTTCCAGATCAGTCCTGATTACGTCAGTTTTGATTTTTTAAAAAATCTTCAATACTATTTCAACATTTAATAAAATCACCAATCAAAGGGCTTCATGTTGAGCCCAAAAGCCTTCTCTTCCCTATTTCTATTCATGCACTCTATACTCTGCTCAAATGCACAGAAATCATATTCAGTAATGGACAGCCAGAAAAGACATCATGGAAGAAATATTTGTCAGGCTCCCTGCAATATGCTTACATAAAACCCTGCATGTATCCCTCATCATACTAATCTTAACACTAGATTACAAGCCCAAATCCACCCACCTCTTGTTACCTTCCCTGTTCTCCACACAGTAGAATGTGATTTCTCCCTATATGGAAACTTCCTAGGGTTCTGTCCTGTTTAAAATTGACTTACCTCTTTCTGCTTGTCATTATAGTTATTTTTTTGTATACTTGTCATTTTCCCTTTTTAGATTTCAAGCTCTTTGAGAGTAGGGACTTTATATTTGATTCTCTGCAATATATTCATTCAATACTCATTGAATTAGAAATTTCTAACAGGTGAAGTAATGCTTGTTTTGATTCTCATTTCTAAGGATGTAAGTGAAATAAAATCATAAAATATTACAAATATATGTAGTTATATATATTATAAATGTATACAAAAAACCATCATCAATTCTGAATGAATTTTTCCTCTTATAAACAAATTTGAAGAAACAATTGCTACTAATTGTGCTTTCTTGTCTAACGTATTTTAATATAGCATATTATTCCACTGGAAAGTAAAATCAGTGTTTCCAGGGAAATTAAAATTGGCTATTTATTTTTTTGATTCACTCTCTAGCTGGGCACGACCTAAAAAGGGATGTCAGGGGCTTCCCTGGTGGCGCAGTGGTTGAGAGTCCGCCTGCCGATGCAGGGGACGCAGGTTCGTGCCCTGGTCCGGGAGGATCCCACATGCCGCGGGGCGGCTGGGTCCGTGGGCCGTGGCCGCTGGGCCTGCGCATCCGGAGCCTGTGCTTCTTGGCGGGGGAGGCCACAGCAGTGAGAGGCCCGCGTACCGCAAAAAAA
>NW_006791458.1:299943-310941 GCF_000442215.2 Lipotes vexillifer | reverse complement strand
AAAAAAAAAAAAAAAAAAAAAAAAAAAGGGCTGTCAGTTCACAGACTTCTCTTTCTGAAATCAACATGGCAATTTTGGCAATGTTCCCAGGTGTTGGTGTTCCTGTAGCTGTTGAAACTCAGTTAAAATTTCACATACAATAATGGATTCTATTAATCTCTTTAAAACATAGTCACTCTAAACGACATGGCAGTTAAATGAGATGAAGAGACATGGTACCCTATCAGGATACAGAGTGAAGTTAGAAGTCTTTGGAATACATCTCCATCCACTGAGGTCACCATCATGAAGATAAACTGCCTTCTTTTCCCACAAGACGGCCCTTGGTGATATTATCTGAACCAGGATTTGATAATGGATGGACCTTAGGTATAAATTATTATGAATGTACATACAATTTTAATATCCATTCCTTCTTTTAATATAATTTTATTAAATATCGACAATGTTCTGAAGATAGCTAAACCTCTAGAGAAGAATTTTTCTAAATGTGTTCTATCAGATATTTATTGTAATGGATGATATTTGCAAAAATTTTTTAAACAAATTCTTTGGTCAAATAATTTTGGTAAATGTTTCTATCCCCCTTTTAGAAATGTACATGCCTATCAGTATACTAAAGGTTCAGATAAGTCAAGCACCAAAGAAACACACTTGACTTTGTTTAATCCAGCTCCTCCCACACTTTTTTGACTGGGAGAATTATGTATGTCCTCTCTCATCCAGTTGTTCCAGTTACCAAACCTGTCAGATTTAGCATTGTCTTAGTATAGCTTACAAAGTCTTGCCACATTCTGACATAACACACATGGAGAGAGATACGATGTCTCATAGGAGGATGATGCTGTGTTTGGGTGACAATCAGGATATCAGTTTTCACCCTTAATCAGGATCTGTTCAACTCTGAAAAAGTCACTTTACCTCTCTGGACCAAATTACTTCCATTGTACAAAAGTGAAATAACCATGGATTTGTATTCTAATGGTGAAGATTAGACCTTATTATTTCTTGATGCTATCACTGCCAACTTTGAGAATGAGGATATATGCTTATAATACTATCAGGATGAAATATAAACTGTAGTGCACTTAAGAAGTTATGAACACAGGACAAAGAACATGTTGGGTGTGGTTAGCATGCAGTTCGTGTAGCTCACTGAAAGAGCTACAGCCCTCATCTGAAGAATTTTAGTGATTTTCTTCCCTTAGTTTTGTTCAATATAGCACTAGTAGTTTATTATTATTCAGTCATATGTTTTTAGATTTGGCTATACATGTCTCTGAAACAACTGGAAAAAAAAAGACTGATTTGGGCAATTGAAATAATATGAAATGTCATAATAAATAAAAGCTATTATAAAGTTTTAAGGATCCAGTGTACCAAGGGAAAAATGAATTATCTGGTGATATTTAATATATATTTGATCCACAACAGCTATTTTGTGGAAACTCAGTGAATTAATCAACACTATTTCAGAGGTTATGGACACAAACAAGGGATTTCTACCACTTTAAGACTAAATACTCTGTGTTATACTTACTCTCTTTTTAATGTAAGAATGATTTTTTTTTTTTTTTTTATTACAAAGAGAGGTAAATTTGTTACTTGGGTCCTGTGTCTGAAACTATATAGCTGTGTGACATTAGATGATACCACTTTAACTTCTGTGGTCCTCATGTTTTTTACATATGTGGTGAAAGACTTCGACCATACATACTTTGGGCCTAAAAATCTCTTATTCTATGAAATAATGTAGATATGTCAGAATTACGGTCAATATGAAGGTAAGTCAATTCAATACACCATATTTTCTACTTGCCCCAGATGAAAATGTGTGTTTAGCATGAGGTTATTTGAGAATACCAATTCATGGGTAAACTCAGTTAAAAGCCACTTTGGGCCAATGTGGTTTGGGTGAACGCATGATCCAAGTGGCTTTGAATATATGTTTCAGAGATTGCAACAGTCTGATAAGTCACTGGATATGAATAAGTTACAAAAGTGACACCACAGCTCACATGGTACAAAACTGAGTTGCATGGTACTTTTTCAGAGCCAAAGGAAATATCTCATAGAAAATATTGTAGAAAAAGTATATGTTTGAGATGTGGAAATAATAATCTAGATACATTTTGAATCACTTTCTGTTATTAAGATGAAGGGACTAGTTTAAAGGTGCAATATGTAATAGATTGCCTAGATTTAAAATCCTATGCTACCTCCTACTAGTTATGGGCTTAGTGGGAGTTACCCTCATTTTCTGTGTTACAGTTTTCTCATCTGAAAAATTAGAATAATATTAGTAAATACCTTACAAGACTTTTCGGATAATTAAATCTTAAAATGCATGCAAAACATAATACCTGGATTTTATAAAATGTGCTCAACTAATGTTATCAATTTTTAAAATTAATACTCAAAATTTCTGGTTTCAATAAAGGTAGAGTAGCTTGATACACACTAATCATTCTGCTAATGACAAGTATAAACTTTGGACAGATATTAAAACAAGTGTTACAAAATAATTATTTTAAAGTTCTGGAGAAAAGCAAAAGAAGGTATAAACTAAAAGAGAAAAAATCTTTAAAGGAAGAGAAATAAACATGTGAGTTTTGCAATTAAGTAGCTTTTCCCCAAGGGTACCAGTAGCTGAAATCATCTGTTTTACTGGGACGAAGAGACAGAGGCAGGAATTTGGAGCTGCTAGAATGGCTGGAAATCGAGGTGAACATTCCTTAAAGAAAGATGCCACAGAGGGAAAAGCACCGAAACTGTGTACAAATTCTCCTTAAATATTGGCTGATGCCTTTGCATGTGCAAGGTGATACAAAAGGAACCCAGAAAAAAGGCTGCTAGAATAAAGACTTGAGCAGAAATTCTGGCAACATATTGTTAGAGAGATATTTGGAGTTCATGTCCTAACAAGTTAGAGGAACTTGGTAAACATCTTTGGATTTCCCTTGAAATCCCCAGAAGATCCATGCCTTTAAGAAGGAGTCAAGGCTACATTCTAGTTCTAAGAGCAAAGCCAGGTTCTTAAGGGACCAATTAAAAGAAAATTACAATTACATCAAGTGAACCTGCCAGTTTTCTAAATCTCTACTGGAATGAAACACAACATTCTTTCAAAGAAGACAGCATAACCCAGATTTTCTATAATATATTACCCATAATGTCCAGTATTCACTTCAAATTTACAAGATATGAGAAGAAAGAGAAAAATTGGATGCAAAAATCAAAATGAAGTCAAAAGAAATAGACACATATACGACTTAGATAATGGAATTAGCAATAAAAATTTTAAACCAGGTTTAATAAACATATTGAAACATGGATTATAGATATATTGGAAGACTCAGGAAAATATGGTGAAACTGGGTGAATCAGAAATGGAGAATCATAGCTAAGAAATGGAAAAACCTAAAAAAGAACCAAATGGGATTATTATAAGAGAAAAATACATCTAACATATAAAAGATATTTGGCTCGGCTAGACAGAGCAGAGAAAATAATCAATAACTACAAAGACAGATCAAGAGAAACTATTTAAATTGAAACAAAGAATTAAAATATGAAAATAAAAGCCAGAACAGAGCATTTGAGACTTCTTACCTAATACAAAATAGTAATATGTAATCATGGTCCCCTAAGTGGAGGTGAGAGAATAAGAAATAAAACAAATATATGAAGAGACAACAGTCAAAACATTTCAAAAATTAATGGAAAATCTCAGGAAACCCCAAGCAAGAAAAATACAAAGAAAAACACACCAATGGGCATTATTGTCAGACTGTTGAAAACCAAAGATAAAGAAAAGAAAGTTAAAAGCAGCTAGAACAAAAAAAAGATTCATAATATTACACTAAACAAGAATAAGAATGAAGACTCATTTCGTATTGGAAAAAAAGTCAAAGACAGATGATAATAGAAAGTTATCAAAATTTGTATGGAGACACAAAAGACCCCGAATAGCCAAAGCAACCTTGAGAAAGAAAACTGGAGCTAGGAATCAGGCTCTCTGACTTCAAACTATACTACAAAGTTACAGTAATCAAAACAGTATGGCACTGGCACAAAAACAGAAACATAGATCAGTGGAACCGCATAGAAAACCCAGAAATAAACCCACGCAACTATGGTCAATTAATCTATGACAAAGGAGGCAAGAATATACAATGGAGAAAAGACAGTCTCTTCAGTACATGGTGCTGGGAAAACTGGACAGCTACATGTAAAAATATATATATAATTAGAAATGAAATGAGAACACTCTTTAACACTATACATAAAAATAAACTCAAAATGGATTAAAGACCTAAATGTAAGACCAGGTACTATAAAACTCTTAGAGGAAAATACAGACAGAACACTCTGACATAAATCACAGCAATATCTTTTTCAATCCATCTCCTAGAGTAAGGGAAATAAAAACAAAAATAAACAAATGGGACCTAATCAAACTCAAAAGCTTTTGCACAGCAAAGGAAACCATACACGAAATGAAAAGACAACCCACAGAGTGGGGGAAAATATTTGCAAATGATGCAACTGACAAGGGATTAACCTCCAAAATTTACAAACAGCTCATGTGGTTCAATATCAAAAAAACAACAACCAAACTGGTACAGCCACTATGGAAAACAGTATGGATGTTCCTTAAGAAACTAAAAATAGAGCTACCATATAACCCAGCAATCCCACTCCTGAGCATATATCCAGAGAAAAATATGCTTCAAAAAGATACATGCACCACAACGTTCATTGCAGCACTGTTTACAATAGCCAAGACATGGAAACAACCTAAATGTCCATCAAAAGATGAATGGATAAAGAAGATGTGTTACATATATAGAATGGAATATTACTCAGCCATTAAAAAAGAATGAAGTAATGCCATTTGCAGCAACATAGATGGAACTGGAGATTATCATACTAAATGAAGTAAGTCAGACAAAGAAAGACCAATACCATATGGTATTGCTTATATGTGGAATCTTTAAAAAAAAAAAAGATACAAATGAACTTATTTACAAAACAGAAACAGAATCAGTCTTAAGAGAATGACTTAGGTTACCAGTGGGGAAGGGCAAGGGGGAGGAACATATTGGGAGTTTGGGATTGACATGCACACACTGCTATGTTTAAAATAGATAATGAACAAGGACCTACTGTATAGCACAGGGAACTCTGCTCAATACTCTGTAATAACCTAAATGGGAAAAGAATTTGAAAAAAAATAGGTATATGTATATGTATAACTGAGTCACTTTGCTGTACACCTGAAACTAACACAACATTGTTAATTAACTCTACTCCCATATAAAACAAAATTAAAAGAAAAATAAAGATACCTCCTAAGTGCTGGTGGGAGTAAGGGTGCTAAGAAAACTGTGAACCTAGAATTCTAGATCCTATCCTCAAATACCTTTTATAAATGGAGAAGAGATTGACAGTTTTATTTGAGAGGGAGGAGATAAAAGCTGAACTAATTTGTCATAAAAAAAACTAATAGAATTTCTTCAGGGTGAAGAAAAATAATCCACCAAGGAAACCTAGATGCAAGAAAAGATTAAGACAACTGGAAATAGTAAATATATGAGTATATAAGGATTGTATTATTCTTAACTTCTTTAAGTGTCTATTGATTCTTTAAAGGAATAAATAATTATATTCATAGAAATAAAAGATCTGATAACAGAAGCAGAGTGGATAAATTAAATTATACATGTTAAAGTATAATATTAATTTAAGTTAGACAATGAAAAGTTAATGATTCAAAACAACTATTGAGAAATTAAACAAAGAAATGAAACTACTAGCTTAGAAGGGGAGATAAAATGAGGTAATGTAAAATACTCAGTAAAAAAGAAGGAAGAAAGGAACAAAATACCAGACAGGACATATAGAAAATAAAGATGCGAAATATAGACTTAAATCCAATATGTCAGTAATAGCATTTATTATATACGGACTAAACGCACCAATTAAAAGAAAGAGATTATCAGACTGGCTTTAGTGATGAGTGGTACTAAAATTATATATAAATACAGAGACTGGTTGAAATGAAAGGATGAGAAAAAATAAACAAAGCAAGCAGTAATCACAGAAGAGCCAATTAATAGCAGACAAGGTAGGCATTAAGAAAATGAGTATTACCAAGATACAGAAGAAGAACATTTTATAATGATAAATTATTTTCCTCAAAAATTAATAGAGTACAGAGACAAAAATCATGAAAGGACATAGAAAAATTGTACAACATTAGTAACAAGTGTCACCAAATTGACACTGCTAAACACTACCTGAAACAATTTCAGAATACATTTTTTCAGGTGCATATAAAACATTACTCAAAATAGACCGTGTGCTGTACTATAAATTAAGCATTAACTGATTTAAGATTGAAAACATACAGCCTGTACTCTCATTCCATAGTGGAATTAAATTGGAAATAAATAACAAGAAAATTAGAAAATGTCCAAATATTTGAAACTTAAGTGACCTACTTCTAAATTAGTCCATGTACCAAAGAAGAAATCATAAGGAAAATTTTAAAATATGTTAACTCAATGACAATGAATAAAAAATTTTAAAATTCTGTTTAGCGGGAGATTTTTAGCTTTAAATTCATATTTTAGAAAATATTAAAGGTTTAAAATAAACAAATATCTCAAGGAATTTTTTAAAAAAGGATAAACAAACTCAAACAGAATAAAGCAAATAAAAATAAGAACATAAGAGATTTAAATACAGAATAAACAATGCAGAAAATTAACAAAGCCAAAGGTTGATTTCTTTGAAAAAATAATAAAATAAAAATATTGATAGAATCGATAGCAAGACACAAAGAAAAAAGAAGAAACACAAATTAACAATATCAGGAAGGAGATAGGGTGTATCGCTACATAGCTTACAGACATTGAAAGGATAGTATGGGGCTATTATGAAAAACTTTAGTCTAATAAAGTCAGCAATGTAGATGCTGACATGGACAGTCTCCCTGAAAATTACAATTCACTAAGAGTAACACACACACACAAAAAATGTAATACCTTGTAACTATTAAAGCTGTGAACTAATTACTAAAAATTTTCCCACAAAGAAAACTCCAAGACCAGATGGTTTTACTGGTGAATCTTATCAAACATTTAGGGATCAAATAATAGCAATTTATAATAATTCTTTCAAAAACAGAGGAGGAGGGAACATGTACCAATTTGGGTTTTTTTAATTAATTTTATTTATTTATTTATTTTTGGCTGCATTGGGTCTTCATTACTGCACACAGGCTTTCTCTAGTTGCGGCAAGCGGGGGATACTCTTTGTTGCAGTGTGCAGGCTTCTCATTGCAGTGGCTTCTGTTTGTTGGGGAGCATGGGCTCTAGGTGTACAGGCTTCAGTAGTTGTGGCACATGGGCTCAATACTTGTGGCTCACAGGCTCTAGAGCTCAGGCTCAGTAGTTGTGGTGCACGGGCTTAGTTGCTCCGCGGCATGTGGGATCTTCCCAGAACAGGGCTAGAATCCACGTCCCCTGCATTGGCAGGTGGATTCTTAACCACTGCACCACCAGGGAAGTCCCCAACTTGTTTTTTGAGACCATTACAATAACTCTGATACCAAAACTGACAATAAATATTAGAAGAAAATAAAATTTTAAATAGCATCCCTTATTAGCATAGATGCAAACACTTTAATGAAATGTTAACAAAATCCAACAATACATAAAAAAATGATACTACTCTAGAACTAAATTCTTGGACTTCTTCCAGAAACACAAACTTGGTATTACTTTTAAACTCAATCAATATAATTCATAACATAAGAAGAATGAAGAAGAAAAATCATATGATAATCAATGTAAAAAAATACCTTTGATAAAATTCAATAACTGCTTTTAATGAAAACTTGTAGCAAACTCAAAATTGAAGAGATATTATTCAATCTAAAATTAATCATCTACAGAATGAACCTACAGCTAATATCATGCTTTTAGAAAAATATTTAACACTTTTCTTTTAAAGATCAGAAACAAGGTAAGGCTGTCACATTTATTCACTCCATCAAGAAAGCAGTTAGGAAGGGTGTGACTAAAAAGCTTTAATGAATAGGAGATATAACAATTCATTTAGAAAAAAATCTTTGGTAAACTCTAATCACTAATATATCGAGGAGTTTGTTACATCTCAGAAGTGGCAACATTTCAGCTAAAAAAAACTAATCTAATAGCTGTGGCTGCCTGTAATCCTATGTTGAGACATTTTCTGAGATTTGTCTGGGCTCAGAGCACCATGATTGATTAGTGCTGTGTGCTCTGGTCATGGCATGAGGAATAGAGGGAACATTTTCCAGGAGGTCCTCCAATAGTCTTGACAAAGGACAAAGAAGCTTAGCATTGAATAGCTGTAGTCTCAAAGCAGCTAGTGCCCATATTGGATAATTCCATTGGTAGCCAAATTGCCTTCCCTTTGGTTCTAACTGCGCTTTGTTGAGTTACATAAAACTTGAATTCTTTTTTCAATATGTTATCATTTCAGGTATTTGGAAAAATCTATCAATTCTTATTAAGTCAAATAGTCTTCATTCTGTTGTTTCTCCTAATCCCAGGAGCTGTTTCTGCTTAAAAATGCCAAGGGGCGGGGATTCCCTGGTGGCGCAGTGGTTGAGAGTCTGCCTGCCGATGCAGGGGAAGCGGGTTCGGGCCCCGTTCTGGGAAGATCCCACATGCCGCGGAGCAGCTGGGCCTGTGAGCCGTGGCCGCTGAGTCTGTGCGCCCGGAGCCTGTGCTCCGCAACAGGAGAGACCACAGCAGTGAGAGGCCCGCGTACTGCAAAAAAAAAAAAAAAAAAAAAAAAAAGCCAAGGGGCACCCTTCTGCTAGAGGGTCAGAACAATATCCCATTTATCATTGTATCCCTAGACCTAGAATGTGCTAGAAGTAATGAAAATGTGTTGAATGAGTAAGGATACCTTACTTTGTCCAATTGTATAAACTTTGTTGCCCCAAATTCTTAATTTTTTAAAAAATACTCTCTCCATGCTGCAGAAATATCTAGTATACCTAGTAGTAAATTTACAAAGCTTTCAAAGTAATATTTCAGGTGTCAGAAAAAAAAATTTAACTATGTACAAAATGAAATCAGAGCACTTCACACTGCCTGTGTATGGTCCTGACATCTTATGTCTGGTAGCTTGAGTTACAAAAGCAGATGTTTGTATCACAACACAGTTGCAAACATTTTATTTTTCCATTGCTACACTATGCTAAGTACTAGGTTAGATGATTTTACATATTTGATCTTATTTAGTTTAAGAAAGGATTTATAGAATATTACAGTTCTGGGTGTTGCTCCGCAGTTATTTTCTTGTCTTTTATCTTTCCATTAACATGGTATATAAGCTTGAATCAACTTTTTTATTTTTAATTAATTTATTTTTGGCCGCGGTGGGTCTTCGTTGCTGCGCACGGGCTTTCTCTAGTTGCGGCGAGCAGGGGCTACTCTTCGTTGTGGTGTGCGGGCTTCTCATTGCAGTGTCTTCTCTTGTTGCAGAGCATGGGCTCTAGGAACACGGGTTTCAGTAGTTGTGGCACGCAGGCTCCAGAGTGCAGGCTTAGTAGTTGTGGCGCATGGTCTTAGTTGCTCCACGGCATGTGGGATCTTCCTGGACCAGGGATCGAACCCGTGTCCCCTGCATTGGCAGGCGGATTCTTAACCACTGCACCACCAGGGAAGTCCCTGAATAAACTTTTTAAAAATTAATTATTAGCTTCTTCATTTCTAAACTATAGGCAGGGATAGTGTTGCTTTCACAATTGTATCTCTAGTATATAGTTAAATGTCTGGCATATAGTAGGTGATCGATAAAACTTTGCTGATTAAATGCATGATAAAATGAATTAAAACACCCATCTCTACCTTGAACTCTTTGCTACAAATTCAACACTGATGCCTTCTTGTTCTAATCACCAATGGCAAAACTGTAGGATTTGAACAGTTGTTTTGTTCCAAGAACTCTGTTAGACACTTTATGTATTTTATCCCTCATCCCAATCATACAGGGTCAAAATTTCTTTCATTATATGCATGCCTCTCTATCCACTACTCCTGCCAAAACAATATACATTCAAAGTAATTTCTTTTAAAACATCTCGAAATTTGTGGGTCAGAAGACAAATGCTGTGTCGCTTATAAATAACAATTTTTCACAGTCAATTAAACAAAAGCATTGCATAAATAGAAAATGCTGTATTAATGCAGATGATATCTATGCTTCTGGTGAACATTTCTGAAAACTTACAAATTGATTTTATTCTATTCTCTGTTATGATTTTTTAGTACCATTATATTCAAGGTAGTTTCTGTTGTGATACAAATGTAATTGTTTGGAGATAATAGAGCTAAAATAAATTATTAACACTGATTTATATTATAATTTACTTCCAGGACAAATAATTTCATCCATAAGTCTGTGTCAAAAGTGCAGTGCTGGGCTTCCCTGGTGGCGCAGTGGTTGAGAGTACGCCTGTCGATGCAGGGGATACAGGTTCGTGTCCCGGTCCGGGAAGATCCCACATGCCACGGAGCGGCTAGGCCCGTGAGCCATGGCCGCTAAGCCTGCGCGTCCAGAGCCTGTGCTCTGCAACAGTGAGAGGCCCGCGTAACGCAAAAAAAAGAGAAAAAAGTGCACTGCTTTCAACATTCATTATACAAATCATTTTTCACATCTTTTCATAATTTAACTATATTTACTTACCTAAATGACTATAAAATTCATGAAAAATAATTAGGGAAAAATGATTTTTTCATTTTAGTATGTTCATAAGTATATTTGTGAAGTTGTTATGTACTGTATATACTGTATTATTCCATAATAAAATATTTCCATAAAATCAAATTTTTTTTTTTTTTTTTTTTTTTTGGGTCGCGGGGCCCCTCCCCGTTGTGGCCTCTCCCCGTTACGGAGCACAGGCTCTGGACGTGCAGGCTTAGCGGCCATGGC
>NW_006791458.1:299754-299833 GCF_000442215.2 Lipotes vexillifer | reverse complement strand
TGTGGCCTCTCCCATTGCGGAGCACAGGCTCCGGACGCGCAGGCTCAGTGGCCATGGCTTATGGGCCCAGCCGCTCCGT